>NW_018735392.1:0-30028 GCF_002204515.2 Aedes aegypti
ATAATTACCTCACAGATGAGCCAAGAATCACAGTCCGAGATATCGGGTGGCAAACTATCCCAGCACTTGGATGGAAGCATTGTTGGTTGTTGGCAAGAACAAGGCAGAGCTCTACCGGAGTAAGGCCGAGACCCATACTCAAACGGCAGAGATGCCCCGACTGCAGGAAAAATGATGGAGCTTTCGATGATGAGAGAACGTATCCAACAATCGCTGACTAACGATTGAGTCCGATCTACGTGCCGGGCTGCCAGCGTTGATATCGGAGCAAAGCAGAATTCTCCCAGAGGAAGAAACAGTTTCAACGGTGTGTGGAATCCTTTGTGGATGTAGGCGCTGGAAGTGTAAAACGAAATGAAGTCAGGCATTTTTCCATGGTTTGGTCAAATTATAATTACCTCACAGATGAGCCAAGAATCGCAGTCCGAGATATCGGGTGGCAAACTATCCCAGCACTTGGATGGAAGCATTGTTGGTTGTTGGCAAGAACAAGGCAGAGCTCTACCGCAGTAAACGGCCCGAAGGACCCAACTCAAACGGCAGAGGATGCCCCGACTGCAGGAAAAATGATGGAGCTTTCGATGATGAGAGAACGTATCCAACAATCGCTGACTAACGATTGAGTCCGATCTACGTGCCGGGGCTACCAGCGTTGATATCGGAGCAAAGCAGAATTCCTCCCAGAGGGAAGGAAACAGTTTCACGGTGTTGGGAATCCTTTGTGGAATGTAGGCGCTAGAAGTTGTAAAAACGAACATGAAGTCAGGCCATTATTCCATGATTTCGTCAAATTATAATTACCTCACAGATGAGCCAAGAATCGCAGTCCGAGATATCGGGTGGCAAACTATCCCAGCACTTGGATGGAAGCATTGTTGGTTGTTGGCAAGAACAAGGCAGAGCTCTACCGGAGTTAAGGCCGAGACCCATACTCAAACGGCAGAGATGCCCCGACTGCAGGGAAAAATGATGGAGCTTTCGATGATGAGAGAAACGTATCCAACAATCGCTGACTAACGATTGAGTCCGATCTACGTGCCGGGCTACCAGCGTTGATATCGGAGCAAAGCAGAATTCTCCCAGAGGAAGAAACAGTTTCAACGGTGTTGGAATCCTTTTGTGGATGTAGGCGCTAGAAGTGTAAAACGAAATGAAGTCAGACATTTTTATATGGTTTGGTCAAATTATAATTACCTCACAGATGAGCCAAGAATCACAGTCCGAGATATCGGGTGGCAAACTATCCAGCACTTGGATGGAAGCATTGTTGGTTGTTGGCAAGAACAAGGCAGAGCTCTACCGGAGTAAAGCCGAGACCCATACTCAAACGGCAGAGATGCCCCGACTGCAGGAAAAAATGATGAAGCTACGATCTACGCGCCGGGCTTGCCAGCGTTGATATCGGAGCAAAGCAGAATTCTCACAGAGGAAGAAAAAGTTCCAACGATGTGTGGAATCCTTTGTGGATGTGGGGCGCTAGAAGTGTAAAACGAATTGAAGTCAGGCATTATTCCATGATTTCGTCAAATTATAATTACCTCACAGATGAGCCAAGAATCGCAGTCCGAGATATCGGGTGGCAAACTATCCCAGCACTTGGATGGAAGCATTGTTGGTTGTTGGCAAGAACAAGGCAGAGCTCTACCGGAGTAAGGCCGAGACCCATACTCAAACGGCAGAGATGCCCCGACTGCAGGAAGAATGATGAAGCTACGATCTACGCGCCGGGCTGCCAGCGTTGATATCGGAGCAATGCAGATATCTCCCAGGAAAACTATCCCAACACTTGGATGGAAGCAGTTTGAACGAAAGCATTGTTGGTTGTTGGCAAGAACAAAGCAGAGCTCTACCGGAGCAAGGCCGAGACCCAAACTCAAATCGGTAGAGTTGCCCCGACTGCAGGAAAAATGATGAGAGAACAACACTGACTACCGCTGGATTGTCAGGCCAAGGACGAGAAATGCCGGTATCCTCTATCAGCAGCGATGTCCAGATCTCATGATCGTTGAATTACTCGTGTTGTGTGGACTCTTGAGGTTCTGAAATAAGTCAATTTCTTTGTTAGAGACTATATTGTCGGTCATTTAATACTATGCAAAACTTACCACTAGGCAAACGCAAGTACTGACAGTACAGGCCGGTGGTACGAGAAGTACGCACAGTAGCGTTTACTTTCCGGCACTAATGTTGCGTGTGAATGTCAAGTCCAGGCAAGTTCCTCCGAGAGTTTGTGGGCTTCTGAGGGGTCCGTAGCTAACTCTAGTTGAAGATACTGTTTCATGAAGGCGATGAATTCAGTATTTTCTTCCTTCGACACATCTATGTTGAAATCACCGGTGACGACGATGGGCATGCACGATGTCGTGTACGTGAAGAGATTTCCGCACGATGAAGAATTTCTTCTGTTTCGTGGTGGTGGCTCGGTGAAATATACAACGAAATCAAGAGCGTTTGGGTACCATAACCTGAATCTCCACGGCACAAACGTCTCCATACTCGTCTGCCAAACCAAGTTGTTCGTCATGGCTCGCACATAGTTTGTGAATAGCATGAGGAACTTCAATTGAAGACGATTCATTCCGTTTGTAGATTGCTACGCCTGCGGCTCTCGTGCTGGTCCGTTTTGATTGAGAGATGCAAGTAAACCCCTCTATTTCCGCCGAAGTTTCGTCATCCATCCATGTCTCACTCAGGGCAAGGTAATCGCCGGTCATCAGGACATGATCTGTGGCTACATCTCGAGAATGGGCGATCAAAACTTTGAACGTTCGCAGACACCAACACAACTCCAGAGCCTCGGTTTGCAACGAATTCCAGCACTTCGTCACTGAGAGTTGTGAGGCGATGATTGGACAAGCGCTCCATTTCCGTTCGAAGTTCCTTCATCTTCGGCGAATCGCTTCCCTTGGCATGGTGGAACTTGAATTCGTTCTTGGGATTAGTCAAGTACAAACCATCCAAGGAAGACACTCTGGAGAGTCCAACATAAACCAGCTGCTGTTCTTGGCCTTTCTCGTACTGGAACACGATTTGTGGAAAGGTCCCTCCCTGCGATTTGTGCACAGTAAGAGCACATGCACTAACCACTGGAAATTGGACCCTCTTACACTTCATGTTTCCGAGAGCAATGTTTGCTGAGCGCCTTGCGATCGGTGTCCAATTTGGCTGCAATACACCTGGTCTGGAGTACACTAGAGGCCTAGATTTGATCCGCAACATCGCTCCGATTGCCTCGTTCTCAAACTTTAACCACAACCGGGTTGTTTGATGCTGCGGATCGTCTTCATTACTCTCCACGTACATGAGCTCTCCAATGGCGCCATTGACAATGCCGTCATCTACTTCGACGTTTGTGGTGATCATATACGGCATTCCAACAGTGAGACGCAGCAGATATGGCAAGCCACCAGCTTCCACAACGCTCATTTTGTGGAGCTTGTTCCTTGCACTTGCAAGCTGCTCGTCACTCCGGTAGCAACTAAATGCATCCTCAGCTAAACAATCCAGTCCATCGGTTCCCCTAAGTACCTCGTTATTGTACTGGTCTACGTCGACGTTGCGGTGGAAGAGACGTATGGCGTTGGGCACATTTTCTTTACACCATTCTGCCGTTCGAAAGCGACTTTCTATCAGCTGCGTTTCCTCATCTGAAATTCAAATAATGAATGTTACAACATTTGTGTGAATGAAATATTTTGATATTACCTGACAACCGAGTACCATTTCCAATCCTTGTCAAAACAGTGGAAAACTGCTCGTCACTTTGCCTCATGACTCTGACAAGGGGGTAAAACTGGAGCGATTGCCAGAGAACTGCACCATGCATGGAATTTGCTGGCGGTTTCCAAGCAAACCTAGCATTTACTGGCGGAAGCTGACGGAAGTCTCCAACAAGGATGATGTCAATGCCACCGAACGCATCGTCAAATTCACCTCGAATGTCTTGCAGCCGTGCATGAATGGAATCCAGCACATTGGCACCGATCATGCTGACCTCATCGACGATTATTGCCCGGACGTGAGCAAATGCATTGCGATACAGCTGAAGGGTCTCAAAACTCAGCTTGGCGTTGTTTCTGCGCGACATGGTCAAGCGGAAAGCAGAATGGACCGTTGTTCCACCAATCGCTACTGCTGCCTTCCCAGTCGAAGCACAAGCAACATATGCATTATTTTGTGCATTATGCGATTGACTGAACCGGTTGTATGTCTCCATCAGAACACGCAAAGTGAAGGTTTTGCCACTACCAGCCGGGCCAGTGAAGAAGATCTGCAACGGTTTGCGATTGCCATCGATACTGTGGATCGTGTGTATGACGTGCAGAATCAAAGCTCGCTGTTCAGGGTTCGTGGCGCGGACCATTTCGCAGTAAGCTTGCTTGCTCATGACATTGGTCCGCTGTTTGACAACAGCAGCTAATGCATGAGTCGGCAAATTCTGGATGTCATCGTCGTTGGGCTCCATGGTGATGGATCGGACACATTCGGCATTTTTCTCTGTAGCAGCATCTTGTTCTTGGTCAGCATTTGCACCATGCAATCGTAGATATTCCTCGACCGTATGCTCTAGGTTGAACTCACAGTCGTATTCTTTCCCGCTTCTGCAGCAAATCGCCTTCGTGCTGATCATACAACTGCAGGAATTTGTTGCAATCGAGCACATCTAGCATCTCGCTGCGAAACGGAAGAAACAATAGAACCATCTCGCGTTTGTAGTCTTGAAGCTCGGTCATCGGGTACGCACGCCAACGCAGGATTCTTGCAGTAGTTCGACGATGATATGTATTTGCCGTTTTCTGCACTTTCGTGTAGTAAGCGGCAAAATCAGCCAGGCATACATCATCCAGTTCCTCGCGTACTTCATATTTTGAATGACATTCGATGTCCATATGTCAATCGAATCGTCGGTGATGCCTTCTTCATCCATCTGTTTAGTACGCTTCCGTGTCTTGGTTCGTTCGTGTGGCCACATAGTAGGGATGAATTCCACTTTTCTGCTGGCTTCTGACATTGGCTGGCGAAGAAGATACCAGGCAGCCTCTTGTGCAGACATCTCTACCGAATTCAGCATCTTGATGCTGACTTTCTTCAGCAGAGACTTGTGGTCTTGATCGGGAAACTCCTCTGCAAGCTTCACAAGATCACGGTGCAGACTGCTTATGCCACGGTTGGTTTTGTTTACGTACTCGACGACGTACGCAGCGCAAGAGAATTCCTCGAGGATGAACTGGAGATCCATATTCGACCGGAGGATGTTGGCGATCCACGGGTTGAATGGATTGGTCCACAACTCCATCATTGACCGTTTCGCCAGAACGGTAGGACGGGTTATTGACGCACGAATAATGTCCAGGTAGTAATCGTATGTGCAACTACATTCCTCGAGGTACTGCTCTAGTGTATCGAAGGCCTTCGTCTCCAGAACAGCATGAATCTCGATTGCTCGCTTTCTCAGCTGTCCACGACGTCCGTCATCACCGGAGAGTGGCAACAAAATCCTGGTTTGATCCATGGGCCAATAAGGGATGTTGAATCGGCAGCTTTTGTCACCACGTTTGTAACACGTGAACGTGTGCTTGTGCACCTGGTTTGCATAGCAATCTGGTAAGTCCTCTGCGGCTACGGAACAGAGGCTATCAATCAAGCGAATCGTGGCAGGCATGTTCTCGGAAACCGCCTCACCTGGATCGCAATCCAGCCAAAGGAGAATATGAGCATGGGGACTGCCACGATGTTGGAACTCGATACGTTTAAAATACTCCACTACACGGTACTTTCCGAAAGGGCTATACCGAGATGACTGCAGTAATTGCATAATTACGTCAACAAGCTTGTTGAAGTAAATGCAGCATGTCACCGGATCCTCGTTCACCAAAGTCGCTCGCTGTAGTGCCGAAAGCTGCTGCATGACATCAGCCGGTTCAACCTTGGACGTTTCCACCTGACAACTTCTGCAGTGTTTGCAGAAGAAGGGGCCATTTGGTTTCACTGGCGCTTAAAGTGAGAAACATCGTCGGTTTACCAAGCTGGCGAATCATTGCAAACAGGTCTCGTTTGCGCTGCTGCCAGTATTGCACCGAATTAGGAATCGACTTGAGGAAATATAAATTCCTTTCGATGCACTGTTCCAGAAACTCTCTGTCGTTCAACATGGCGCGTGTAATGTTGGCCGTTGCCATACACTTGAACGTACACTGAAGTCCCTCTGAAACACGCAGCCGGAGTATTTTCATGGCCACGTACAGGACATGTTTCGGCTTAGCAGCTCGTCGATCACTGCGCCGCAGTTCGCTGGTGGCCATCATGAACGGTGTTACACGTACTTCAGGGTTGAACACTCTTGGGTGGCCCAAATAAATATCTGGAAACGACAGCTCCTCAGCGTGCTCATCATAAATGATCGATAATGGCACCCTGTTCTGCGCCGGGGCTATTTCCAGACATTTATCCTCGTTCCACAGAAGCGTCTGCTGTTGCCCAATCAGCATTTCAAGGTCGTTTTCGCCGTCCATGGTTTCGATGGCGTCATCATCGCGAATTTCGTTACCAATGGCTTGCAGGTTGTCCTCGCTGTATGTAATTCCGTATCGGTTATACAGCGGAGTCGTCCCCAGGTACTGCAGCCAGGCCTTAATGGTGTCCTTCTTAACGAATCCAGACAGATAACTGGATTTGTGGATCAGGTGTTTCTTGATTGAAACGTTAAAGGCCCTGTCGTCATCCAACTGTCGCGGTAGTTCCTTCACCATCTTATCCACATCCACTGGAACATTGATCACCTGTCGATGATGCCATAATTTCCTGAAACACACTTAAGGTTTGACAACAACTCTAAATAGAATAAGATACTATATTTACCTGCCGCAAAACGCAAGCGGCGAATCTGCATAAAAGGCAGTCGCGGAGAAATCAATCGCTCGGCAATCGGATCCAGTGGTGGAAGAGATGGGTTAGTTGGATAATTAGGATAACGAAATCCGTTAGAGACTGCCAGCGTTGGCACCTTTCCCTGTTTCAGGCTTGTGTGACATGTTAAACATGCCTGCAATCCTTCAGTGAAGGTGACCAACACACTGGCTTCAGCGGTGGTAACTGGCTTCAGATCGTTCTTAAACCACAACCTGTCACATACACCACACGGATGTCCAAAACGATTCTCCAAGAATCTTTTCCGAAACTCCCTTGAAGCTCCTTCCAGGTTCGGTTCGAATGATTCTAAAATAATTAGGTATATGTCACAAATTTAGTGCTTCAGTGGTATATGTATCACATACCTTGGATAGAATCGTTGGATAACGGTATTTCGGGTACTGATGCTGGGGTATTGACATCGTCGCCGCTCGCATTCGACAACATTCCAATGCCACCCAAAACTGGGCTATCGGCATTAGATGCCATCGCAATATCTCCATCACCTCCATGACCTGCATCAGGAACTGAACGCGCTGGAGGAAATACTACAACACAGAATCATTGACAGTATAGCACCCCCTAATAATTAAACCAACCAACTTTCTCTGACAATTGACCATTTTACATGTTTATATTGTGTGGTAGATACGCAAAAAGGGAGACTTACGGCTTGGGCACCATTCGACTATTATCGGCAATTAAATTTCAAACGCCTAATACACAGTATTAATCTATCAACACACACCAATGAAAATATTCAGATGATTCTTTACCCTGTCAGCTTCCCGCTGACGAGATTTGCGAGACGGAACAAACAATTTTGCCAGAGATGTCATCAATTGAAATGAACACGCCTCAAAATGCAACTGATTTTGAGCTGCCGAACAGATTCGCCTGTAGCGCTTATGGGAAAGTTACCGAAGAGATTGAGGCTGCCGACAATAGTCACACTGACAAGAGATGTTCGCAGGGTTGTAAAAACGTTTCCAGAAAATATTTTAACAAGTCTGTCGGTGTGAATCGATAGAGTATTGAGCAACGCATGAATGTAAACACATAATTTGGCTGTTGATGTCCGAGAAAATTACAAAAGAAGCGCGACATCGGCTTAGACCGCCGAGAATACGTAAGTTCCCCTACTCTGCCCTGGGAATTAGAGGAAATTTCCATTTCGAAAAGATCCTCAATCGGCAGAATTATCACTACGGATATATCGGTTCCAACGCAAAATTATATAACATAATATAATAAAATCAAGAAGCATGAACTACATTTTATCAAACTCGTACTCGTTTAAAGAAAATATTACAATAATATTTATATATATACATATATGCCAAGGTCGTATTTTCAGTTAACACAATCAGCAAGACTTCGGAAAAATAATTGCGTTTTTATATTATTGATAGTGACTGACATATCTGTAGAGAAAATGTTAAACTGTAGATAGAAATTGTGCCATAGAAAGCGC
This sequence comes from Aedes aegypti, assembly GCF_002204515.2. Classification (NCBI taxonomy): domain Eukaryota; kingdom Metazoa; phylum Arthropoda; class Insecta; order Diptera; family Culicidae; genus Aedes; species Aedes aegypti. Next base: position 8,384 of record NW_018735392.1, read on the forward strand.
ACAGTAACTCTAATAGAATTTCACAAGGTAGCTGATAATCTGGGAATTCATCAGTTTCACAAAATTTAATTTGTATGTTGGGAGCCAAAATTAAAGTAAAACTGCAATACTATACTATCAATGTTACGTGTGGAATTGTGTAAAATTAACAATCCCAAATTTTAAACATAGTCTATACTTTTGTAATAGTATGTCATATGTTGTTTCTGACTGAACAGGGACTATACAGTCAATTCTCCCCTACTAGATGTTCCGTATCACGATATCGAGAGAACCATAGTAAAAGTTGGCTTTTATGGCTACCTCGATGGTCCCTTGGACTGAGTTGCACTGATTTTGTGTTATTTCAGTTAATTTGGGTTAGAGTTTATGAATTATCATAATTTCAAATTAAGGTTCCACTCAATAGATGTTTTGTACATCATTAGCTGATAATCGGGGTATTCAATAATTCCACAAAACTCAAATTGTTTGGTGGAAGAAGGTAAAATTACCGCTTAACGCTCTTGATATAATTTCGCAATGCATTTAGCGTTTGGAAACTATTGCAAGAATTAACTTCCCCAAATTTAAAAGATAAACAAAATCACGTACCTCGCGTTGAAGGCCCTTCGCCAGCGTCCCAACCACTGGTTGTAGACGCTTTACCTTTGGCCGCCTTCATTCTCTCCCGATAGCTCCGAGCCCGCTCTGCGTCGGTCCTTGGCTGCTTCGGTTGAGTTCCTGGCTGCTCATTACCGGGACGCTTCCGGTAATTCTTTACATACAGGGTGGCCAAATACTGCGACATTTCTCAGCTTCACTATTTCAAAACTTGTTTTAGTAAAAATCTCCGGGAAACTCCAAAACAGAAAAACTTCAAATTGGAAATTAAAGAGGAATATTATCTTTATCAACACTTTGAAACATGAATGTGATGTCTGTGATAGGGAATTCTCCGTAAAGCCTTAAGGACAGCCACCCACCGACCCCCCTCAGCCTTACGAAATTTGTGACTCAGCCCTTATTTGGCATGCGTTGTACGCAAGGGCATTGGATCGAATCTATTAATAATCTATTTATCCAACTGATCGGGTTTTGCTATTAATTCTATCAGTGAGATAAATATTAAAGTGTACCAGTTATGGCCATAGTCGTTCCATATGTTTGACCATATGTGAAATTTCGAAATATTTCTCATTTTCAATTTCTTTGAATGTTTTATCATCAAGGTATATCTTGAATCTATCTGCTATAACACACTAAACTTTTCAAAATTAGAATAAACGAATTCAAGTAATCACTTATGGCGAAATAGGGAACCACTATGTCCATAACTGGTACACCTACCCTATAAGTGGTTTACCAAATTGCTTATTATTAGAATTAAGGAAAACTGTTCGAAACAACTCTTTAATAGTAATGTTGGCCCTGAAAAGGGCCGTTTTTATTGTCACGTTGCTAGACTTTTCCGTACGTGATAGTAACGAGGATGTTACTACCCCGTCGGAAAACCCTCCTGTCGATACTTACAAACTTAGTTTGCAAGAATTTCCTCCTCCTGCGTTGGCGTGCCTTCTTCTTGATCGTAGAAAGATTTCTACGATCGAAGGTCACGCGTTTCTTCGTGGTGACACCTCCTGGTTTCGTCATCTCGAGCGCTTCAAATGAAAATGATGGCAGACAGATGATGTCTGCATCTTTTATACCCCCAGAATATAGACTTAGGCTCCTCCCCTTCTAGAATTTATCATAGACATTATGAAACAAGATTATTTTTGCTGCTGTGAAGAAGAAGAATTTGCATCTTGTGATATTAGGCAAATTTTTATCTTGGCTTTGGCAATGATGGTGCATCACAACGGAAATTGGAAAACATGCGTTCAAATATTACGTAACGCAAAAGGGGAGGGAGAGGGTCTTTCGTAGTGTTAATATAAAAATTTAAAATCTTCCAATACATGGGGAAAGAAGGGGAACCAAAGCTGGCAAATTTTGCGTTACGTTATATTTGAATCATTTCTTAACAATAGAAAATATATTGCATCTCAACGGCACAGCAGCAGCGTCCTCGGAAACATCCTCAAATTGCCGTATTGTCAATTATTCGTAATAAATCAATTATTGTATGCTGCTATGAGATGAATTAAGAAATTATAGCAAGTATGTGGTAAACACATTAAGGAATATTACACAATCAACTCTTTACAACACAATTGTTGGCTCTGAAAAGTGCCGATTGAATTGTTGAATTTACGTAACACGGAGACATTTTGACGGCACACTGGTTGCAATCCTCCTCGCCCGATGAGATTTGCGGTGCGGATGACGATGTGCGCTTCAACAAGCGGCTTTGGTCGATTTTCTTCAGCCACCTCGTACAAACTTGCCGCCGCTTGGTGATCGAACACACTTTGACGGCGCACTGGTTGCAATCCTCCTCGCCCGATGATATTTGCGGCGCGGATGACGATGTGCGCTTCAACAAGCGGCTTTGGTCGATTTTCTTCAGCCATCTCGAACAAACAGCTTGCCTCTGGTAGCGAGGAGCTGAGCAGGTTTGGAGGAGCTCTTACCAGCTCGAAAGCGAAAACAGAATGAAACCGAATTCAACGAAGAAGGGATGCTTTATACCCTTAGAATAGCAGGTGATGCTCCTCCTTTCAAATTCTTCGTTTTCTTATCTGGGAAATAGGCTATATGAAACTGATGTCTGGGTAAGGGAATTACAAGATTAGCATTATGCTGTTATTGCATCCCGACGGCACTGCAGCAGCGTCTTCGGAAACATCCTTAAATTGCCGTATTGTCAATTATTCGTAATAAATCAATTATTGTATGCTGCTATGAGATGAATTAAGAAATTATAGCAAGCATGTGATAAACACATTAGGGAATATTACACAATTAACTCTTTAAAACACATTTGTTGGCTCCGGAAAGGGCCGATTGAATTGTTGAATTTGCGTAACACGGACACATTTTGGCGGCTTTGGTCGATTTTCTTCAGCCATCTCGAACAAATTAAGGAATATTACACAATCAACTCTTTAAAACACATTTGTTGGCTCTGAAAAGTGCCGATTGAATTGTTGAATTTACGTAACACGGAGACATTTTGACGGCGCACTGGTTGCAATCCTCCTCGCCCGATGAGATTTGCGGCGCGGATGACGATGTGCGCTTCAACAAGCGGCTTCGGTCGATTTTCTTCAGCCATCTCGTACACACAGCTTGCCTCTGGTAGCGAGGAGCTGAGCAGGTTTACAGGAGCTCTTACCAGCTCGAAAGCGAAAACAGAATGAAACCGAATTCAACGAAGAAGGGATGCTTTATACCCTTAGAATAGCAGGTGATGCTCCTCCTTTCAAATTCTTCGTTTTCTTATCTGGGAAATAGGCTATATGAAACTGATGTCTGGGTAAGGGAATTACATGATTAGCATTATGCTGTTATTGCATCCCGACGGCACTGCAGAAGCGTCCTCGGAAACGTCCTCAAATTGCCGTATTGTCAATTATTTGTAATAAATCAATTATTGTATGCTGCTATGAGATGAATTAAGAAATTATAGCAAGCATGTGATAAACACATTAGGGAATATTACACAATTAACTCTTTAAAACACATTTGTTGGCTCCGGAAAGGGCCGATTGAATTGTTGAATTTGCGTAACACGGACACATTTTGGCGGCTTTGGTTGATTTTCTTCAGCCATCTCGAACAAATTAAGGAATATTACACAATCAACTCTTTAAAACACATTTGTTGGCTCTGAAAAGTGCCGATTGAATTGTTGAATTTACGTAACACGGACACATTTTGACGGCGCACTGGTTGCAATCCTCCTCGCCCGATGAGATTTGCGGCGCGGATGACGATGTGCGCTTCAACAAGCGGCTTCGGTCGATTTTCTTCAGCCATCTCGTACACACAGCTTGCCTCTGGTAGCGAGGAGCTGAGCAGGTTTACAGGAGCTCTTACCAGCTCGAAAGCGAAAACAGAATGAAACCGAATTCAACGAAGAAGGGATGCTTTATACCCTTAGAATAGCAGGTGATGCTCCTCCTTTCAAATTCTTCGTTTTCTTATCTGGGAAATAGGCTATATGAAACTGATGTCTGGGTAAGGGAAATACATGATTAGCATTATGCTGTTATTGCATCCCGACGGCACTGCAGAAGCGTCCTCGGAAACATCCTCAAATTGCCGTATTGTCAATTATTCGTAATAAATCAATTATTGTATGCTGCTATGAGATGAATTAAGAAATTATAGCAAGCATGTGATAAACACATTAGGGAATATTACACAATTAACTCTTTAAAACACATTTGTTGGCTCCGGAAAGGGCCGATTGAATTGTTGAATTTGCGTAACACGGACACATTTTGGCGGCTTTGGTCGATTTTCTTCAGCCATCTCGAACAAATTAAAGAATATTACACAATCAACTCTTTAAAACACATTTGTTGGCTCTGAAAAGTGCCGATTGAATTGTTGAATTTGCGTAACACGGACACATTTTGACGGCGCAAAGGTTGCAATCCTCCTCGCCCGGTGAGATTTTCGGTGCTGATGACGATGTGCGCTTCAACAAGCGGCTTTGGTCGATTTTCTTCAGCCATCTCGAACAAATTAAGGAATATTACACAATTAACTCTTTAAAACACATTTGTTGGCTCCGGAAAGGGCCGATTGAATTGTTGAATTTGCGTAACACGGACACATTTTGGCGGCTTTGGTCGATTTTCTTCAGCCATCTCGAACAAATTAAGGAATATTACACAATCAACTCTTTTAAAACACATTTGTTGGCTCTGAAAAGTGCCGATTGAATTGTTGAATTTACGTTACACGGACACATTTTGACGGCGCACTGGTTGCAATCCTCCTCGCCCGATGAGATTTGCGGCGCGGATGACGATGTGCGCTTCAACAAGCGGCTTCGGTCGATTTTCTTCAGCCATCTCGTACACACAGCTTGCCTCTGGTAGCGAGGAGCTGAGCAGGTTTACAGGAGCTCTTACCAGCTCGAAAGCGAAAACAGAATGAAACCGAATTCAACGAAGAAGGGATGCTTTATACCCTTAGAATAGCAGGTGATGCTCCTCCTTTCAAATTCTTCGTTTTCTTATCTGGGAAATAGGCTATATGAAACTGATGTCTGGGTAAGGGAATTACATGATTAGCATTATGCTGTTATTGCATCCCGACGGCACTGCAGAAGCGTCCTCGGAAACATCCTCAAATTGCCGTATTGTCAATTATTCGTAATAAATCAATTATTGTATGCTGCTATGAGATGAATTTAGAAATTATAGCAAGTATGTGGTAAACACATCAGGGAAAATTACACAATTAACTCTTTAAAACACATTTGTTGGCTCCGGAAAGGGCCGATTGAATTGTTGAATTTGCGTAACACGGACACATTTTGGCGGCTTTGGTCGATTTTCTTCAGCCATCTCGAACAAATTAAAGAATATTACACAATCAACTCTTTAAAACACATTTGTTGGCTCTGAAAAGTGCCGATTGAATTGTTGAATTTGCGTAACACGGACACATTTTGACGGCGCACTGGTTGCAATCCTCCTCGCCTGGTGAGATTTTCGGTGCTGATGACGATGTGCGCTTCAACAAGCGGCTTTGGTCGATTTTCTTCAGCCATCTCGAACAAATTAAGGAATATTACACAATCAACTCGTTAAAACACATTTGTTGGCTCTGGAACGGGCCGATTGAAATGTTGAATTTGCGTAACACGGACACATTTTGACGGCGCACTGGTAGAAATCCTCCCGATGAGGTTTGCGGTGGCGATGACGATGTGCGCTTCAACAAGCGGTTTCAGTCGTGGCGGCGTGTTGTTGTTCCATTCGCGTTCCATTGAAAACTGAGCTGAGAATGCGAAAGGCACTCGAGACTTGCTCGCCGACCATGTTCACAGTCTGACGGCAAAAAGAAGAATGAGCGAAGAAGCAGGAATCGGTCTGGTTTTATAGTGCGAAGCGGAACGCAAAAGAAGCGTGGAAAACTGCTTGCACGTGATTGGTTGCGTAAGAAAGGGGTCGAGATTTTCCCAATTTTCAATAGTTTATTGTCAATAATCAATAGTTTTCTCCATTCGAGGAAATTGTTGTATACATTTCCGATCGATTGGTGGGAAAATATTGAAAATCTATCGATAAATGACTGAGTTATTAGCGTTCAAAATCTTACATAATTTCGTGACGGTCGCAAAATTTTAGATTTTCAATTGACACCCAGTATATTGCCGTAAGACGTAGTTAACGTCAAAAATCCTTAGAACGTTTGCTCCTTTGCAACATGGTGTTCCTGGATTCACCACCATAAATAAAAGAATAAACGTAAATGACGAATTCAGATACTGAAATAAAAAAAAACACGGCATTATACTGGTGCAAGTGGTCAACTGGTCACCCTCGTACCGTCGTCAACTCGTCACCCCAATTCTCAAAACAAAAACAAATTTTCTGACCAGTGCTTATATTTTTCCTGCTAAACATGGACTGGAAGCTTTCGTTCAACGTATTAACGGTAATCAAAGGTCTTTTGATTTATTTATAAAACATATTTTACCTTATGGTGGTGAATACTGGTACACCTACCCTACCTTCTTGATGCAAGGCTTACTGTGCTGGCAAATCAACGACGTTTACATAACGTCAAATAACTTATACGAGCGGAGTAGATCTTTTTAGACGAGACTAACGTCAATATCCTGTACTGTAAATTCAAATTGGGCAAACAATGTTTTATTCGCCTACTCTTCTACACATTTTCCCGTACTCTAGCCGAAAATTGCTTATTGTTCTAGGATGGCTATCTGTTCTGTGGTGGTTGAGTAAGTTAGAGAGATAAGATGTAATAAATTCCTAAATCGACTCTTCCAGCTGCAGGCTTGACAGAAACTCATAAGCTCATAGGCCTGAGTGAAAACAAAAATGCTGAAACCCTCACCGCTCAGCAAATCCTTAACGGATTCAAATGATTTTTTGTCAGATCACTGGCCCACATATCTGGTCTCTAGAAGTGGCCAGAGGAACTCGGAAATATTCCTGTGGCCGGAGTTATTCCGGTGGGTCACTGGGTCAAGTCAGGTGAAAAAGGGCTATTTTTTGCGACAAACCAAGTTACCTTTATTAATTTGCAATGACAATCATTTTAAATTGCATAAATCATTAAGATCTGATATTCAACATTATAAATGAAGAGTTTTGCAGCGTTTAATATATACCGAATGTGGCCATTCGGACGTAATGCCCGAAGGAACCGGCTGTAGATTTGTTGGATACTTAACCATTTCAATTCTCGAAAAGTAGAAATCAAACATAATTGTGCACTAAAATGCCTTCCCATAACACAGCGCAACAAAAATGACATTTTTGCGTGTCTCAAGGATCAAATTATGTGTCTCTAGTAGATTTGGGGTTGCTGAATCTGATTCCGTTCTCAGAAATTTCCCAGCACGTCACATTTTTTTGCTACAGGTCGCCAAAGTTGTATAAAACATTGGTTTTATTGATGTTTACCTAAAATTTGAAGTATATTTTATCAAATTTTTTTGTGATCTTATCCACCAAGCATGCAAAAGAGGACTTAAACTTTCGTTTTAGATATATCTTGGTTAAAGTTTCACGATTTAATTTAGATTAAACTGATATTTTTCAACATGCTTTCAGTCTCCATACAAAATTCTTAGTTTTTCCTGTATGGCAAAATACAATACTTTCCTAAACTATCGAAAAATAATTTTTCCGCATCAAAGATATTATAAACTTTGATTATAAGTATTGTTATACACATAAAGTTTGGATTCTGTGGCAATTTAAGCAAATAAATTACCTTTCAAGCTGACAAACTTGCATGCAAGTTGGCTGAAATAGTTAATTTTTGCATTTTCAACAACCAATAACTCAAAAACTAGACGTGCTATGATATTTCTGTAAACTGCAATGGATTCAGCAACCCTTAATTAAGTAAATAGAGCTATTTTGATGCTGGAGACAAAAACGTGTTCCGCAGTGTAAGCTTTGCACAGATGTTCAGATACAAATGGATCATTGAATGTAGTTTTTGCAAGTGCTCACCGCATCAAAACAAAGGCGCCACTGTATATGGGATTTAACATTGTCACAGCATTGCTGTTCTGTCAAACACACAAGGCTACGGTGGCGCTATCTATGCTTTCCATAGCGGCCGTTTTGGTTATTTTAATGATCCATTGGCCACTTTATCGTAAGTTTGAGTCCCGGGATCAGAAAATGGTCATTTGTAGGATTAATCAAATGCAAAATTCATTGTTATCCAATTCAATCGTTTCTCGAAAGGTTTACACTGAGGAAATTTTCTTTAAATTCCACCATGTAGTGGCCACATTATAACCGAATCCGGAAATTATTTGTGACATGAAATTTGCCTACCTTCATGTGGGATACACCCTACGGATTATGTTATAGTTTACAGTAGGTTATCCCCCGATTAGCTGTCAAATGACAATCACTCAGTTTCCAGAGATAACTGCCAACACTGCCCCAGTTATCCCGCGGCCGTGCAGCATTAGAGCGTCCTCTTTCTCCTCCACACTTTCGGATCGGTAAGACATGTATCATCGCTACGGAGACGACTGAACAACGCGAATGTTGGGAAGTCCTCTTGAATCTAATTAACGGATTTCCACAATGGCGATCCTGCCAGGTTAGCTGCTTTAGCCAGCAGCTAATAAAATCAAGTGTAAAAAAAGGAGGATTTCCCAACTTCGTAATAAAAAAGCTGATGGTGTAATTACACAAGAGATTGACGAGGAAGACAGAAGGAATATGTCGGCCATATTTTTTGTGCGTTTTAAGTGTTACTAGTGGCTTTAAATGTGAATTGTGTTGCAAATGTATCAAAAGAAGTGTGTGTAAATTTGGTGAATTCAAGTTTAATTCCACGAGAATCCGGATTAATTAACAATGTTTTCGTTGTATTTTAAACTTTGCGATCTGCTCATAATTGATAATGTTGTACTTTTGTCTGTAGTCACTGTGGAGTTGGAAAGGAACAAATGTTTCATGAAAAGCCAATTTGGTTGAAGAGTATGAAGACTGCTGATAAATTTCTGTTGTGAAGTGAACACATCTAACGAATCCGATTAACACATTACAAAACAATTTACATCAAACAACTTTTAACCTTATTTATGTTTTTTTTTTGTTGATCTTCCCGTTGAGATATTTTGTAATATTAAGAGTATATTATCTTTTGTGTTTCAAAATAATTGTTATTTCACGGCAAAAAAACTAATGATAGTTATTCGTTGGTTTTAATATCACGGTCGAAGAACTTTGCAAGAGTATTACAGTGGCACGAAGAAGGCGATCTCTCTTGAATCGATCGAAAAATTTGAAACATTTGTACCTAAAATGCACATGTTTGTAATTATGCGTCACTGACGGGACCCTTGTAGACCAAACAACTCAGATGAGATTTCTCAGATAGCTCGAATATCTGACCAGAAATTGTAACTTAGCAGGGTCCTATGGTGAAATAATCTGGATGGGACATCTGGAGTGAAGGGCACACGGTAAATACGAAACGGGACGTTTCCGAAGAAAGCGACTCAGCCGGGACATCTGAGATAGCACGTACATTGGCGAAGATTAATACTCTGATGGGACTTCAGATATGATAAATAAATCTAGCATGAGACAGGACGCTCAGGAAAAACATAAACTCAGATTGGATATCTGTGAAGATTATGTCACGAGGAAATCACGAGATCAGATGAGACTTCCGATAGGAACATTAAAAACAATACTTTAGATGGGACATCTTTGAAGCATTTGCCACAGGATGGGACGTTCTGTGAAAATTATGAAATCAGATGGGACTTCTGATATGAACATTAAAATAAAACCTTAGATGGGACATCTACGAAGCATTTGCCACAGAATGGGATGCTCTGTGAAAATTATGAAATCAGATGGGACTTCTGACAAAAAATTCCAAGATCACCTCATGAATTGATGATTGGCGGATGAATAAAGATTATTCAATAGCTTTAAGCGCAATAAATCGTCTTGAAAAGTCATGAAACAGTAATAGCTATGAGGAGTAAAGCTGAATTTTCAATGTTGAACACGGTGTGGTGGAGTCTGAAACCATTAATGAGTATACACCCTATCTTTGCAGAAGTTTATTTGATTAATGCACTAAGTTGGGAGTTTACTCGCTTCGATACAAGCAAGGTTCGCTAGATGCCATATTGGCAGACCGGGATAGTAATGCTTGTAAAGGTGTTGCAAAAGGCGAGGAAAATTGATCAATCTCATAGTTTTGGGAATAAGAATCCCTTTTTAATAGACAGAGATGAACTTAAAGTATATCAACATGCTAGTTGTTAGTATGAAAATGACTCAAAAGGTTACAAAATGACCGATATGATATAAAACAGAAATGTTTTCTTTTACCAATGTCAATGGGTGCCACAAGAAGCTCATCTTGAGTCACCTTGAATTCGTTAGTAACGAAGAGGAAATTGAGCGAAGCTCTCTCTCCGATTTTTAGCTGGATGCACAATTTGTACTGATAAATTGAACCCCACGGATGATGTCCACTTAACGATAAAATTCAGGAGTTTAGGTAGCTATGTATTTTGGTACAAACACGTAATGTAGTCACGAAGGCACGGTGAGATGGATGATGAAGTGGATCATGTGTACAGATATTTTCCATTCCATGAAACGTGTGAACACCAGAGAAGCCCAATTCCGTTTAAGGAGAAACATCTCGGAATACAAAGATACAATATACAATGGCCGACTTGAGCCCCTAATCACGCTTTCAAAGGCACAAAACTGGAGTAATAGTTGGAAAACGTTTCTGACCTGAAGTGAATGGTTTAAATTGGTCTTTTTTCTTTCCAATACTATTCATGTTATGTGGCCGTAGGAGCAAAGGAGCAGGACAACAACTCAACAATACGGGTGTCGCAGGTTCGAGACGCAAAATGAGGAATTTCATCATCATAAAACGAGGATCAAAATGTGGCAATTGCAAGTCCTCAAAAGGATGAAAACTACCAAAACGAATATGTCTGATACGGAGAAGTACTATCTGTATCATTTTATTACATTTTTTGCATACTTTTAGAGGTTTCCGTTTTCATTCATTCATTTATTTACCTCGTGTACCAGTTGCTTGGCCGCATACGCGAACGCTCTCTGGCTGCGTACGCGAAAGCACCAAATATTCGCCCTAAAAACCTGGCGAAAACAACTGAAGTTTCTCACGTGGTCTTATATCAGCATTAGTGGTGCAGCACGGTTATATCTTGGCACTATAATGGCACGCTATTTCGCCTTTTCTGACATTATAGTAGCATTATATGCGTATATAAAACTGACATGCATCAAATGATTACCCTATATACGCATATAATGTTGTTACCGTGCCGCATTATCGTGCTTACTGGTTACTTGGGATGATTTTTTGAAAAGGCGATAAATAAATGTTTTTCACTAACTTGACAAATACTATCCAGAGAGAGCCATACATTGACATGACATAATTTCTACTGCACGTACTTTCCATTTGTTGTTATTCCTGTATTGGTAGATATTGTTTGCATATACTTCAAAAATTTTCAAACGACATGGAAATTAAAAAAAAAAACAAATCACGGATATTTGTTTTAAGCGCCGGACGAAACATTTTTTTAGAGAAGGAGTGGGATGTGGGATACACCCTACGGATTATGTTATAGTTTACAGTAGGTTTATCCCCCGATTAGCTGTCAAATGACAATCACTCAGTTTCCAGAGATAACTGCCAACACTGCCCCAGTTATCCCGCGGGCCGTGCAGCATTAGAGCGTCCTCTTTCTCCTCCACACTTTCGGATCGGTAAGACGTGTATCATCGCTACGGAGACGACTGAACAACGCGAATGTTGGGAAGTCCTCTTGAACCTAATTAACGGATTTCCACACTTCAGGGGCACAAACGCACAGTACCCTTCTCATCCGACATGACCCAGTGATCCACCGGAATAATTCCGGTCGCATGAATATTTCCGCGTTTCTCTGTCCACTTCTTCTTCTTCTTTCTGGCGTTACATCCCCACTGGGACAGAGCCTGCTTCTCAGCTTAGTGTTCTTATGAGCACTTCCACAGTTATTAACTGAGAGCTTACTATGCCAATGACCATTTTTGCATGTGTATATCGTGTGGCAGGTACGAAGATACTCTATGCCCTGGAAAGTCGAAATTTCCAACCCGAAAAGATCCTCGACCGGTGGGATTCGAACCCACGACCCTCAGCTTGGTCTTGCTGAATAGCTGCACGTTCACCGCTACGGCTATCTCTGTCCACTTCTAGAAGCTAAATATGTGTGCCAGTATGCTGACAAAAAATCATTTGAATCCATTAAGAATTCGCTGAGCGGCGAGGGTTTTAGGATTTTTGCTTTCACTCAGGCCTATACGGGTTTACTCAAAATTCACGATAAATCTTCACGCGATTTGACATTTCTTTGGACTTTGTTTGCAATATCATGATATTTGATACATCGCAAATTAGGTTTTAGAACCACCAACATATTTGCCTCTTGCACCGAAGAGCCAATTATGCGGAATAACCCAGTATGTGGCCAGGACTTCATCAAGTTTGATAAGTCGCAAGATAGGTCTCAGGACCGCCAATATAATGGCCACTTCCTCTAGGGAACAGGGTATCCAAAGCAACCTGTCATGTTTTCAAGTCATCCAGGAGCTTTTAAATTACCCTTCTTTAGCCTTGATTTGTGAATTTATGAAGTTTGATGTTGCCAGCTAGGTTTCAGAATCGACAGTTTAGTGGCCATTTCCCCCAGGGAACCAGGAATTCGGAACAATCCGACATGTGGTCAAGTCATTCAAATACATTTGAACCACCTGTAGACTCATGATTTGCAAAGTCATGAAGATTGATATGTCGCAAGCCAGGTTTCAGATTCGCCAATATAATGGCCACTTCCTCCAGTAAACCGGTATTCGGAACAACCCAGCATGCGGCCAAGTCATCCAAAAACGGTCGAACTATTTTTATTTAAACTTGATTTTCTAAATCATGAAGTTGATTTGTCACAAGCCATGGACTCGAAATTAAAGTGGTTACTGATTCTTCAAGTGGGATAATTTCAGTACTCCTCGTGATGAATAAAAAATACGGTGAATTTCTAATCGATTACCGCGGTCCAAAATAGTTGAAAAAATTTGTGATTGACTCTGAAAATTCAACTGAAATTCATTGAAAAACGGATGGGAAATAATATTTTAGTATTGAAAATTTCAATCAAATTTGAAGTCAGATCATTCATGATGAATGCATCCCGATAATACAAACACATAAAATAGGTTGTATTTCGCATAGGATGTAAAGCCAACGTAAAGAAGTTGTTCAAAACGATTTTCTCAAACACCAACTTATTCAAAACTGACAACTGAATATTTTGTTCGAGATTAGCGCAGCGAATTGTATAGTGTGACAGTTATGCGTAGAAATTCAACAATGGGACAAATCGACTTGGCTTGCTTTTCATTGAGTTCCCGAACAAAGTTTATTTTTGGTAAGTGTTTTCTGAAACTATACGTAAAAATAAACTGTTTGATGACAAAAAGTCAAAATGAACAAAAAGTAACATGGGACAATTATGCGTATAACGGCAGTATAGTCATTGTCGATCGATGTAAGCATGTATATTTCAGATGTCACCCCGTCGCCTCTCATAGTAATCCAGTCACATAGAGTGACAACAGTCGATAAACTCGAGTGACAGATTCGAGTCGGGCGAAATTTTTGGTCGACAGTGAGTCATTTTTGATCGACTCGACTTATAAAATAATAGATTTTAGAAAAGATGCTTGACTGACTTTGTTTGAAAATTCTTAGTAGACTCGTATACATTGACGAAAAGCTGAGTCATTGGGAGTTCTACTGAAATCCTGTACAGATTCAGATACAGATACATATCAGGTCCGTCACACTCGGGCTCAGATTGTGTACCACTTCTAGTACTGCATTTGGTCCCTCGCTAGTACAAAAGGTACCCAAGTTTGACAGATCGCAGTACACTTTTCAAGGCATTCTAGATTACCTTATGAGCCATAAAATTTTGGGCAACTGCAAGGTACATCGGGGTCTTTAATTTGTCTTTGTACATATGGTTATCGATAAAACTGATTCTTGGCAAAGCATTGTCTGGATCCAGGAGTTTGACTAGTCCTAAATCTATGACAAAGTTCTTATGAGATCCCTGCCGAGATTTTGTTTGGATTTCTGCAAATTCAAAGCAAATTCTTCTCATCATTCTCAACTTTTTTTTTTGTAAAATCATTCATGAGTTAATGTCTAGATTTTTATGAATAAATAAATAGCAAGGTCCTTCAGGTATTCCTTACCAGATTTTGGTTATGTTCTTTACGAAATTTTTGGTCATATCTTTGATAAATAGCATGGAAAATGCAATTTTTGATTTGTGTCTAAAATTTTAACTAGCTTCATAGAAGAACAGTACCGTCGAACGGGGTAACTTGCAACAGGCGTGACACTTGCAACACTTCGACTTGTAATCGAATTGTCGTTTCGTTTAGCATTGAATTGAATAATTATAATTTATTGCACCATTTATTGCCCTTAGGTATACCACAGAAGATTTTAGCGAGGATTTGGGTACTGTTTCTTTTTGGTTGGTTTTCTGGAGGTGTGAATCATATTACACATTGGATTGTACGTAATTGATGCTGAACAACGCTCCTCGTACCACATAAACGGTAGAAATATGTCATTTGAGGCATTTGTTATCAGTTACAGTACTTAGTAGTGTAAACATATAAAAAGGGGATTTTTTTTCCGTACAAAGTGGGCCGAAGGGTCTCAGATTTCCATGAAACTTTTTCCACAAGCAGGGCTCATCAATATATGAATAAAAAAATTGAGAAAATTCAGGGTCGCTTATTTTCCCGGAAAACTCATTTGAATTTTTTTTTGTTTTTCCTCTGACACTACTTACTTTGAAAAAATCATAACTCAAGAACAAAGCATCTAGAAACAAAGTTTTTTTATAAAAATGAAAGCAAATTTTCTCAGAAATGAAAAAAAATATTGGGGGGTCCGTAGCCTTGAGGTAACGCTTTCGCTTCATAAGCGGAAGGTCATGGATTCAATTCCCAGCCCCTCCAAAAAATAACCGTCCAGCCACCAGAAGACGCTGCACGGAGGACCGTGCATAGGGGAGCAACATCCATCCTCCGTCAGTATCAGATGGTGACTGAGACAAACTGACCCACTTCGCAGGGCAGCTAGCCTCAAACGACTCAGGAACGCGGCAAAACGAACCACCGCAAGAGCAATGGACTATGCTTATGGAAATCGATTGGACCAACAGCAGAGCACTCTCCTACCTGCTCGGTGTGAGAGCAAAAGAGCAGAAGAGAGTGAAAGCAGATGTAAATATAGATTAGTTAAAAATAGAACTGTATCGGTAAGGAAGATACAAATAAACTAATTCCGGCACAGTAGTGGCCACGAGCACGAAGTGCCTTAAAAAAAAAGGCTTAAAATAAAATATTAACTGGAAAAAGTTTTCCACAAAATTTTCCACCGTTGAGAAATTCGTAAAGAAAAGCCGGAAAAAACTATGCTCCAACTCGTGAAAATTTTTCAAAAACATATTTTTGAGAAGATAATTTCATAAGCTTTAATCGCTGAAATTTTTGAAATGTACTTTTTTCGTTTTTGAGTTATGGTCAATTTTGTAAAAATGTGCAAATTTTCCACGAGTAGTTTTTCCGGCTTTTCTTTACGAATTTTCTAAACCGGTGGGAAATTTTGTGGAAAACTTTTTCCAGTTAATATATTTTTTATGTCTGACAAAATTTGCTTTCATTTTCATAAAAAAAAACTTTGTTTCTATGATGCTTCGATCTTGAGCTATGATTTTCAAAGTAAGTAGTGTCAGGGGAAACAAAAAAATTTCCAACTGAGATTTCCGGGAAAATTAGCGACCCTGAATTTTTCTTTATTTTTGTTATTCATATATTGATGGGCCCTGCCTGTTGGAAAAAGTTTCATGAAAATCTGAGATCTTTCGGCCCAAACCCGTACGGAAATAAAAAAAAAAATCTCATATAAACATGTTGATAATTTGATGCTTTAACACTATAAAAATTCAAAAATATTTTTGACTACCCTTGTGGGGTAACTTGCAACAGCAATTTTGATCTCTATTGTTTGATATTTTATGCCGTTTGTCATCGAAAAACACATGAAAAGGTTAAATTGAAGACATATCTGTTCAGTAACATTAAAATTTGTGTACCTCAATCACGTTTGCGTTTCTAAATATTAGAAAATTTACATGAATCGCATTATAATTATGATTTTAGTTTTATTTTCTTCATGAAAATAATGAATAATTTTGAAAACCTGTATAGAAAATAACATAGAGAACTACCATTGGCAACTTTCTGCATGAAATATTATGAAAGCTATGTCAAAACACCAACAGACATATTTTAGGACATACATATCAATATGTATTTGAATATGTATAAAAAATAAGTTATGTGAAGTGTAACCTAAAATGCCATTGTATTTGTAAAAAAGTTGCATTAAAACGTTTCAATGGCTTTCCAATAACTGTCAAGACTATGATAAGCTAGAATTTCCCCATGTGAAAACCGCGCGAACCCGCGAATCGGTGTAATACTCATAATTCAATCAATAATAATTAGTTCTCTTAGAGTAGAATAGCCTGTTTCTGATTATTGTTATGCTTTTACTACAGAAAATTATTAAATGATCATAATATAACGATACAGATTAAGCTTTTAATAGTGTACTTAGGTAGCACGATGTGTTGCATGTTACACCACATCAGGGGGTAGCATTAAAAAAGTTTATTTTTCGTCTCTCTCGATCCCAGAAATCCAAACACAGATAAAAATTATTACCACGTGGTATTATTTACATGGCGATGGTACCAGATGGGTTTATCTAATCTGAATCCTCAAATTTTTCCATCCATAAAGCTTTTAAGCTGAAATTGTTGCAAAGTTACCCCGTTTGACGGTAAATTACTTTTGGAGATATCTTTTCGTGTCTGTTTAAAAAGATCTCTCCTTGGACCCAACATGAGTTCTACTAGATCAAGAATTTTTCCAGCCATTGGTCATGCCTTATAATAGTTGAAAAGGCATGCTTAAAAGCCTAGTGGGTTGTCTATTGAACTTTGCCATTTGTGGAAATATAATCTAAATGTAGATGCCCAGATAGGAATTTGTTAATATAATTCCAATTTCCCTCTGAACTTTCTATGAATTCAAAGGGGGTAGGGCGGTCTTCTGAATATTTCATCAATAAGTTTATATCTAAAATAGTTTGTCAAAATCTATTTCAAAAATTCGAACCATTTCGAGTTCGAAGAATCTTTTAAATTTCATTGATAATAATCCATACATAAGTTAGAATGAAGTCCTGCAAATCTGAACGTAAAATATCAAATCACACGCTCATTTTGACATCCTTTTTAATTTTTTGACATACGGGAAAAAATTATCGAGAATAGGAAAACTGATTTTGAATGGACGTAGGTCCGTCCGATTAGCAAAAGTAAGTAATCATTCAATATCTCAGTTCACCAGTGCAACTGCCCAACAATTCGAAAATTGCAATTGCAAGAGTCCAAAACAACTTTCCACCCGCTAGGCAACTGTCGCAACTATCAAATGGGAATGGCAAACTCCTCTGTTGACATTCCCAGCTAAATAGCCACTAATTTTTCCCAACTGCCACTCCGGAGTAAACATCTTGACGATTTCGGTAAATAAACATCTAACTAAAAACAACTCTCCACCAGATCCCATCCCATCACCTCGCCAAAATTCACGGACACTACTCGCTCTTGACATTTCGCGCCGCCACTCACTCGCTGTCTCTGTCTCCCGGTAACTCATTCCATATGCTCTCACTTTTCCCGAATCCACTTTCCTCTCTCGATCTGAACTTGAACACTCACGTGTCAGCTGATGATGATGGGACCCCCCTCATCCAACACTGTCTGTGGATTATTCTTCGGAGATGCAAATCTCCGAGCCGCGGCACGTGCCCCCCTTCCGCTCGCTTGGCCCTTGGATCGGTGCCTCTTCCGGTAGTGTGCGCCCGGTACACTTTCCGTATATTTACAGCATGCAACCGAACCGTCCGTTCAGTTGACGGTGGATGCTGCGGCGAACAGACGACGGACTACGACTCTCGGAGTGGTACTGTTCGGTACTTCAAGGGATACCGGAACCAGCTGTTATATCGGTTTCATTGCCAATCCGGTTTTTAAAGGTGATAGACTGTTACATGAGCAGCTCTCTCATGTAAGGGAATGTGCAACAGATGTGTTCGGAGTTCATTTTCGTGGATTCTCTTTTGTGCGGCTGTTCGTCGATTAGGGCGCGCGCGTTTCCGGCGATCAAAGCCAGCTTGGATGTTCGCTTCGGGTGCTTGTTCGGTCGATGTGAGTGCAACCGTGCGAGTGTAGGTTTAACAGTGCACTCAGGCATCAAAATTATCAGATAGACGATGATACTATCATCTATCTGATAGACAACTGATACTATCAGTTCAGCCAGATGATACTATCACTTCTTGTCTATCTCTGATAGTATCACTGAGAGAACGGTTTCTATCAGAGATAGAGGATAGAGAGATAGTATCCCTATCCCAAAAATTTCTCATCATGATACTATCAGTTGTACATCTCTCAATTAATAATGATAGAGGTTCTATCTCTATCAATTGATAATATTATAGAATAAAAATTGTTGGACTATGGGCATAGAAAATTAACTAAATTCCATATTTAGCGGCTTCAGGAGTGTAAGAATTGTTGGAATCCCATGCAATATGAGTATTTTCGGAACAGGGCGACGAGAGGATGACGAAAATCGATGTCCGACGCCATTTTGAAATCCAAGATGGCGGCCTGCGGATTAGTGAAATCATTGGAAACCCATGCAATATGGGTATTTTTGGAACGGGCACGACGAGGGATGACGAAAATCGATGTCCGACGCCATTTTGAAATACAAGATGGCGGCCTCCGGATTAGTGAAATCATTGGAAACCCATGCAATATGGGTATTTTCGGAACGGGCACGACGAGGGATGACGAAACCGATGTCCGACGCCATTTTGAAATACAAGATGGCGGCCTCCGGATTAGTGAAATCATTGGAAACCCATGCAATATGGGTATTTTTGGAACGGGCACGACGAGGGATGACGAAAATCGATGTCCGATGCCATTTTGAAATCCAAGATGGCGGCCTGCAGATCAGTGAAATCATTGGAAACCCATGCAATATGGGTATTTTCGGAACGGACACGACGAGGGGATGACGAAAACCGATGTCCGACGCCATTTTGAAATCCAAGATGGCGGCCTGCAGATTAGTGAAATCATTGGAAAACCATGCAATATGGGTATTTTCGGAACGGGCACGACGAGGGGATGACGAAAACCGATGTCCGACGCCATTTTGGAATCCAAGATGGCGGCCTGCAGATTAGTGAAATCATTGGAAAACCATGCAATATGGGTATTTTCGGAACGGGCGCGACGAGGGGATGACGAAAATCGATGTCCGACGCCATTTTGAAATACAAGATGGCGGCCTCCGGATTAGTGAAATCATTGGAAACCCATGCAATATGGGTATTTTCGGAACGGGCGCGACGAGGGATGACGAAAATCGATGTCCGACGCCATTTTGAAATCCAAGATGGCGGCCTGCAGATCAGTGAAATCATTGGAAACCCATGCAATATGGGTATTTTCGGAACGGGCACGACGAGGGGATGACGAAAACCGATGTCCGACGCCATTTTGGAATCCAATATGGCGGCCTGCAGATTAGTGAAATCATTGGAAAACCATGCAATATGGGTATTTTCGGAACGGGCGCGACGAGGGGATGACGAAAATCGATGTCCGACGCTATTTTGAAATACAAGATGGCGGCCTCCGGATTAGTGAAATCATTGGAAACCCATGCAATATGGGTATTTTCGGAACGGGCACGACGAGGGGATGACGAAAACCGATGTCCGACGCCATTTTGGAATCCAAGATGGCGGCCTGCAGATTAGTGAAATCATTGGAAAACCATGCAATATGGGTATTTTCGGAACGGGCGCGACGAGGGGATGACGAAAATCGATGTCCGACGCTATTTTGAAATACAAGATGGCGGCCTCCGGATTAGTGAAATCATTGGAAACCCATGCAATATGGGTATTTTCGGAACGGGCACGACGAGGGGATGACGAAAATCGATGTCCGACGCCATTTTGAAATCCAAGATGGCGGCCTGCAGATTAGTGAAATCATTGGAAAACCATGCAATATGGGTATTTTCGGAACGGGCACGACGAGGGGATAACGAAAACCGATGTCCGACGCCATTTTGAAATCCAAGATGGCGGCCTGCGGATTAGTGAAATCATTGGAAACCCATGCAATATGGGTATTTTCGGAACGGGCGCGACGAGGGGATGACGAAAACCGATGTCCGACGCCATTTTGGAATCCAAGATGGCGGCCTGCAGATTAGTGAAATCATTGGAAACCCATGCAATATGGGTATTTTCGGAACGGGCACGACGAGGGGATAACGAAAACCGATGTCCGACGCCATTTTGAAATCCAAGATGGCGGCCTGCAGATTAGTGAAATCATTGGAAAACCATGCAATATGGGTATTTTCGGAACGGGCACGACGAGGGATGACGAAAACCGATGTCCGACGCCATTTTGGAATCCAAGATGGCGGCCTGCAGATTAGTGAAATCATTGGAAACCCATGCAATATGGGTATTTTCGGAACGGGCGCGACGAGGGGATGACGAAAATCGATGTCCGACATCATTTTGAAATCCAAGATGGCGGCCTGCAGATCAGTGAAATCATTGGAAACCCATGCAATATGGGTATTTTCGGAACGGGCACGACGAGGGGATGACGAAAACCGATGTCCGACGCCATTTTGGAATCCAAGATGGCGGCCTGCAGATTAGTGAAATCATTGGAAAACCATGCAATATGGGTATTTTCGGAACGGGCGCGACGAGGGGATGACGAAAATCGATGTCCGACGCCATTTTGAAATACAAGATGGCGGCCTGCAGATTAGTGAAATCATTGGAAACTCATGCAATATGGGTATTTTCGGAACGGGCACGACGAGGGGATGACGAAAATCGATGTCCGACGCCATTTTGAAATCCAAGATGGCGGCCTGCGGATTAGTGAAATCATTGGAAACCCATGCAATATGGGTATTTTCGGAACGGGCACGACGAGGGGATAACGAAAACCGATGTCCGACGCCATTTTGAAATCCAAGATGGCGGCCTGCGGATTAGTGAAATCATTGGAAACCATGCAATATGGGTATTTTCGGAACGGGCACGACGAGGGGATGACGAAAACCGATGTCCGACGCCATTTTGGAATCCAAGATGGCGGCCTGCAGATTAGTGAAATCATTGGAAACCAATGCAATATGGGTATTTTCGGAACGGGCGCGAC
Source organism: Aedes aegypti (assembly GCF_002204515.2). NCBI lineage: Eukaryota > Metazoa > Arthropoda > Insecta > Diptera > Culicidae > Aedes > Aedes aegypti. The sequence goes on from NW_018735392.1 coordinate 29,994, forward strand.
GAGGGGATGACGAAAATCGATGTCCGACGCCATTT
>NW_018735393.1:0-26733 GCF_002204515.2 Aedes aegypti
CACGAACTCATTATAACTCCATCAATTAGTGATCGTAGAAGAGATTGTTTGTAAGCGTAAAAAACGCTAAAATCTAATATTTTTTTTAATATTTGCATATAAATCCTCAAATGTACGAAAATAGCTTTGACATGCAGTGTCATACTAATACTCTTAATTGTTGCATTCGTTTCGCTTAACTGATTAACAGAAACTTTGTTATTTCATTAAGTATGTCGTGGCTCTCGCACTATCAAAGTTACCCGCATTATCAAAGTTACCCCGTTTTACGGTAACTGAAGTTTTTTAAAACTTTGGGTGTTTCTGTTGAAACACAGCTTGGTAAAATATACTTTCAATGTTTGCCTATTTACCTTTTCAATGCTCTGGACTTGCTGCAAACTTGGGTACTTGCGAAAATTGACTCGTAATAAGCCAATTTTTTGTCATTGATGACTGCAATGCCAAATATAGGTCATGGAATAATTCTCAAAGTAAGTCCAACGGCTGAATTTTATTTGATGAGTGCTCTTCAGGATTTATTCCAGTTCAATACCCTGATAGCCCTACATGTTTTTCCTCTTCTAGATATCCATCTACGATGATTTGATCTTAATCGAATCTAGTCATCTTTGTAGCCAATTAGTTACTCATGCTGATTTTGATTCTGATCATGTCCCTGTTACATTTCAAGTATCCCATGAAGCGATTTTCAATCATATAAGCTCTACTTTCAATTATTTTCGAGCCGACTGAAAAATATATATGAAACATATATCGATAGTCATCTCGAACATTTCTTACAAACAAAACTTGATATTGACAATCTGCCGTTATACGCATAATTGTCCCATGTTACTTTTTGTGCATTTTTGACTTTTTGTCATTAAACAGTTTATTTTTACGTATAGTTTTAGAAAAACACACACCAAAAATTTACTTGTTCGGAAACTCAATGAAAAGCAAGCCAAGTCAATTTGTCCCATTGTTGAATTTCTACGCATAACTGTCCCACTACTGTATTTCTACGCATAACTGTCACACTATACAATTCGCTGCGCTGATCTCGAACAAAATAGTCAGTAGGCAGTTTTGAATTAGCTGGTGTTTGGGAAAATCGTTTGAACACCTCTTCTTACGTTGGCTTTACATCCCATGTGGAACACAACCTGTTTTATTTTTTTATTTCATGATTTAGCGAACCAAGTCTAAATAAAAATAGTTCGAATGTTTTTGGATGACTTGGCCACATGTCGGATTGTTCCGAATTCCCGGTTCCCTGGGGGAAATGGCCTCTAAACCATCGGTTCTGAAACCTAGCTGGCAACATCGAACTACATAAAATCCCAAATCAAGGCTAAATAAGGGTAATTCAAAGGTTCTTGGATAACTTGATAACATGCCAGGTTGTTTACTGTTCTCCAAAAGAGGTGGTTATTATATTGGCGATTCTGAGACCTATCTTGCGACACATCAAACTTGATGAAGTCAAGAAGAAATTAAAGTCATGTCAAAAGAAGAATAGTTCAAGAGGTTTTGGGTGACCTGGCCACATACTGGGTTATTCTGGGTAATTGGTTCTTCGATGCAAGTGGCAAATATGTATCAAAAATCATGATTTTGCAAACCAAGTCCAAAGAAATGTCAAATCGTGTGAAGATTTGTGTCGTGAATTTTGAGTTAAATATTTACTCCGCAAAATAACCTTGAATTCGCAGATGAGTTTCTGTCAAGCCTGCAGCTGGAAGAGTCGATATATTAATTTATAATATCTTATAAACTTTCTAACTTACTCATCCACTCTTTCTTTCACTAACTCAAACATTGTCTCATTATCACACATACAGAAAACTATGTTTTCCATCCCAAACTATAAAATCGTATTTCTTCACTTCCCCACACTTGGCTCCGTTTGGCACATGCCACTTGAGCCGTCATTAGGTGCCTTAAGATAGTCTTGAGGATATACGTCCGCTACACTCGGTACAATCTATACGTAAGAACGGTCATCTGCAGCATTACGCTTAGCACATAATTGTTCACTAATATCAGTGGGACTGTTATGCGTAGAAATTCACCAAAAACCCCGTATTTCTAGGCATAACAGTCCCACTTTGAATTTCGTAGCTAAATTTACTTTATTCCCATAATAAAAACTCTTGACTCTAATGAACACGCTATTCTTTATACTGTTGTAAAGATTTTAATTTAATTTAGCACACAGCTGGTCAATACGAGGCCTAAATGTGTGAAAATCTTTAAACGCGTTTTTCTCGATTGCATATTTTGGAACATGGGACGATTATGCGTAGAACGGCAGCAATGCTCTTGAAACTTTAACAAATTCCATTGTTGAAGCCAGGAGCATTGCAATTCCAAAATGTGAAGTAAAATTTGAATCCGTGATTATAGACGATGATCTTAAACTCTGGATCCGCCTTAAAAACGTGATGAGAAGGCAATTTCAACGCACTCGCGATCCTGCTATGAAAATTATGTGGCAAAATTTTCAGAACGAAATTAAAAAACGATTTTCTCAATCAAGAAACAAAAATTTTGAAAATAAAATTTCTCAATTGACAAAAATCCTGCAGTCTATCGTCCAATCAGTTTGCTTTCCTCCATCAGTAAACTTTTTGAAAAGGTAATTTTGAACAGAATGATGGTCCACATCAACGAAAATTAAATTTTTGCCAATGGACAGTTCGGATTCCGCCATGGACCTTCGACCACTCATCAACTTTTACGTGTAACAAATTTGATCCGTTCCAACAAATCTGAAGGCTATTCTACTGGTCTTGCTCTTATAGGCATAGAAAAAGCATTCGACAGTGTTTGGCATGAAGGCTTGATTGTAAAATTAAAGAACTTCAATTTTCCAACGTACATTGTTAGAATAATTCAAAGTTATCTGTCAAATCGTCACACTTCAGGTTAATTATCAGAACTCCAGTCTGAAAGACTTCCTGTAAGAGCTGTGTTCCTCAAGGCAGCATTTTGGTGAAAAATCTGAACTGCAACGGCAAATGAAATGTAATATGTTGTTAACAAAATATTGATAAAATCTTTAATTTGTTTTACCAATTAGAATGATAGTGTTGTCTAACACAGAACACTAGATATAAGAAATGAATGAAATGTTTGGAATGATGAAGAATGAAGAAATGAAAGGAAATAATGAAGAAAAAGAACGAACCCCGAATTTGATACATCACGATGAATCGAACGCTATTCGTACGACACATAACCACATCCAGGTCATCAAGTCACGCCCTTTCTGTTTCCGAGGAAGCACGAAAACAAATTGTATGGACTGCACAGTTGTACTTCAACACGCTTAAATGTCATCTCGAAATGTCTCACGCCCCGCCCGCAAGGGCATCCAGTTTCCATATGGGGGGCAAGCATGGGCCCAATTGTTCCGCCAATGAATGCGATACGCGCTTTTCCTTTCGGCGGCACAGTCGAAGAAGAGCTATAACTCAAGGTGGAACCACTTTCAATTTCGCGCACGTAAGTAGCCTCGATCGCTCTCGCATGATGTACTGCCGCATGTCACACGCCAAAAGCCGGTCTGTATTTTCGGTATTAGGGTGGTTCAAATTTCAAGACTTCAAAAATTCCATTTATCCCATATTACAATCCTTATGGTATAAAAAGAGCTCCGCCAAATTTTCCCCTATTTGGTGAAGGTTTTAAAGTTATCCATAGACGATGAAGGTTTATATGAAAGTTTATAAGGTTTTTTCAAATGTCAGTAATTTTTATTAAAACCTAATTACTTTTTGCACCACCTTTTGATCACCACCGAAATTCTGAGAATTTTATATAATAATGATTTTATCTTGAGGATTGTAAGTAAGATATGAGAGATTGTATTTTCTTTTTTTTTTGTATTTTGAACCATCCTAATGTCCATACGACCGCCCGTATAAGAGCTCTGTGATCTCCTTTTTTCCCGCCGATTGTAAGCAGTGTAGGTACACTGAAAACACACGATATTTTGATGATAATGGTCCCCGCAGGGGTTGACCGGACACGATTCGATGAACGACACAGAAAAAGGGGCTCCACTACTGACTGATCAGTCGGCAGAGTTGTTTCATGCGACCCGAAATGAACGGTTGACCGCAACAAATTATGGTACTTTTGGCATAATTTTACGGCTTGTTTCATTGCGACTACAGGGTACATCTGTTTTGCGGTTTTTCGATTTTTGGGTGGATGATTTTTCAGTAAAGGGTCATCGTGGGAGTATTCGTGCCGAAACGGTGCTCATCCGGGGGATGAAATATTTCTGTGCACTTTATTCAAAAGGGCGATATGATCTCGACGCGACAGATGAAAAATCGACGATCGAATTTTCTCACACATTAATTCAAATCTCTATTTCTTATAGTACTCATTTTTGACCCGCATTATCTTTAGTCATGTTAAATATCACTCGCTTTAGCAATTTAACAATTTCCCATAATGAATTAGTTCTGTTCTGGAACTTTATTTAATAAAAATAAGGCTGTGTCTTTCTTTGAACATCATTCATGAATGCGCCCTTGTTGAATTCGCCTGCCTGTCAAAACATGAAGTAATTTCGCCCAAAAATCTAGTCCAATTGGAAAATTAGTTGTCAAGTAAGCCTGTTTGTTTTGATGTTTTGTTCTCTGCAGTTGTAATTGCGCCCTTCTGCACTAGATTGTTTTTTTCAATAATTATAAGCTAAAAAGTACTTTCCAAGTGAATACTATTACATCAAGGCCTACATTATAGTCGCAGGTAAGTTGATACTCATTGTAATGCAGCAAGTTTTTCGATAATTGCATAAATCAACACTTTGTAGATGGGTGAATAGGATTGCTCCGAAACGTTTGCCGCCTACAATTTGGAGGGGTTCGAGGAACCCACTGAAGGCCAAGATTTCCGTAATCCTGGAAGACAACCACTCCAAGATAAAGTTTTACTTGCGTAGGAAACCCGCTCTAGTTCAAAATTTGTTCACTATAAACCCTGCAATCCGGCAAGCGAATCCGGCTGGCACAACTTCCAGTTCAGTGTAGTCGGTTGGAAATCATGCTTGTAATACAATAATTCTCCAGAAATGATAAGCCAGATTCGGGCAACATTCTCCGTGAAAGGATACGTCGGTAAGCTGCTCTCACCGCACGAGGTTTTCCAGATTGTCGACTCTCTTCAGAGGACTCCGTAAGTACATGTAAATCATGTTATCAAAATTGACTAGTGGAATGCAATGGAATCAGCAAAAAGTACATCAGGCAGCGTCCATTTATTAGATAACGCTAAAATTGACAATTTTTGATTCCTTCCCCTTCTCTGTAAACAGTTTTTGTATGAAAAACAAAAAATCAAATTTTTCGTATGAGCCTTAACGCTTGAGCCTACTCCTTGGTCAACCAGTCAGTAATTTCGATAGCGATCGTCATCTTTGGACAAAGATCTATAAAGAAATTGGAAGGCTGGTTGATCGGGCCCCTCCCCCTGGAGGGTTAAGCAATTTGTGGACCGCGCTTTTACTACGAATGAAATGCATTTGATGACTTCTCTGCACTTTTGTCTTCAACTCATGGCAAGTGCTAATAATGCACCAGGTCGATTCATGTAGCCTTTAATTTTATTTGTAAAAAGTTTGGAATTGGGGTTTAATTGACAATGCAATCAATCATTAGGATCTTAATTATCATTACCAAACTAATAAACAAGTTAAATTATGTGAAAAAAATAGCACAAATGTGTAAAATGCCCAACATTGAATTAGAAGTTTAAATAAGCCCATTTGTCACCATCTGTTTGGTGGGTAGGAGAAAGGGCGAAATAGCACTCAAGAAGAAATCAACTCATAATTCAATTACGCCTATTTGTTTTTTATGGTTTACTTGATGTTAAAACCAATATATTGGAATTTTATGACATATCAATAAAACTTGAGAACGAACTGATGCCAATAAACACTCTAACTCAATTTGTTTATTTTTGTCAGATACGCCCATTTGAATAAAGTGCACAGATTTGATAACGATGTTCCATAGAGTGCATACCGCTTTTGGCTTAAGGCCGACCCAATAAAATGTTGCTAATGAATACTCTGATGTATGGAAATTTGATTATAATTTGGTATGGATCATAAATTATAAGGTTGGATAAAAATTAAATTTTATTTTTTGCAGACTTAATGCACAAGCTGTATAAATTCACGATATACTGAAGATAAAATTGTAATTTTTGCAAAGGAAAGTTCTCAGTTAATACCTGACTGCAGACGAGACCATATAATGCTTATCCAAGCACATTGTTTGCTACTTTAATTGTGAAAGTATTCCAGAAAAAGACAAATTATATTTTAAATTGAGTTTTAATTGTGAGCTCGTTTCATATTATTATAAAAAAAAACACACACATAAAAAAACTGCATAAGAAAACAGACCAATGGCAAAGAAAGACTTTCAGGAGTGGACCTTGGATGGTAGCTGTAGAAATTTCTATTAAAATCTTCGAGGAAATCTCTGTACAAATTTCTTGTTGAAACCCAGAAGAAACTTCTTTTCCAGGAGGGACTTCTAACCCTGGAGAAACTTCTAAGTTCCTGCATAGATTTCTTGTGATAGGCTGGAAGGAATAAAAACAAAATCCTGACTGAATACACGGATTAAATAATGAACGGATTAGTTGCATAATTCCAAGACGAATTCCAGCAAATATTTGAAAATTTCAGTTTCAGTCACATATAAGCGTTGATTATTTTAAAGTATTGCAAAGCTTCGTTCCGGAATAATCCTGATGAATTTTTCCAGGAAGATTCCCCCGAGAAACCTAAAGCAAATTTTGAAAATAAATCCAGGGCAAACTCCAAACAAAACCAGTTTCTAGAACGTCATGAATACTTTTGGAAAACTTGTAGAGAAAGTCTTGTAGAATTTCATGGAAAAATCGCTAGAGCTGTTACGAGATGCCTATAGGAAACACTGTAAGAATTATTAAAGAAATTATCTAAGGATATCTTAAAGAAAGCTCTGAGGAATGATTAGAAGAAAAAATCCCTGCAAGAAAGTTATAGAGTTATCTTTGGATAAATTCCGTGAAGAATCTTTGAATAAACTCTTCTTCTAGAAAGAAATTATTCAGAAAAATAACCTTGTGGAATACTTGGATAATTACGGGAAAAAATCTCCTAATGAATCCTTGGATTAATTACAGAAGTATTCAGAAGGAAACTCTATAGAGAGATTGCTGTGAGAAAACCTTGAAAATCTAATTAATAAATTTTGAAAGCTGTTCAATTTCTCAAAGAAATTTGTAAAGTAATTCTTTTGAGCGTTCCTTGAAGAAACGCTGGAGAAGTTCCTTGAATAATTTCAGTATCGTTATGGTTTTCTAAAAAAAAATGTTTTTTCATGACATTCTCCAGAAATTGTTGTAGAGTTTATCACTACTCATTTTAAACTCGCCTTATTATATCATGTTCATTCAAGGCAAGGTTTCAGTTCAAAATGGTTAGGAAATAGTTCTATATTATATCACACTTCAGTATATCACGCCATAATTTTGTAGATCTGTGGTATAATTGAGAAACTTATGTATTTCTATTTATCTTTACTCAGAAAGTTCACTAGTCTTGAGAGAATCCTGCGGGGTTCGCAAAAGATATCTTTACTACCTACATTTCCTAAGAAATTCTTTCAAGGATATTAGCAGAACTCAATAAAAAGTGCCAAGAAGATTTTCTTCAGAATCCCGGTCCAATGAAGGATCTTCATGCGCTGAAAATATTTTTGATTTTCCAGGGCTTAAAGTTTCATTAGGCTCAATTACATAATTCATTTATTTAGTTAACATCTACACAGATAACACTGAATCAACAATTTCACGCCACAATACTCGGTTCGTGGCCGCATCTCTCCATCCTCGGTTCTGCCCCACGCTCGCCAAATCGATACGCACTTGATCCGCCCACCTAGCTCGCTGCGCTCCACGCCTTCTTGTACCAACCGGATCCGAAGCGAATACCATCTTTGCAGGGTTGCTATCCGGCATTCTTGCAACATGCCCTGCCCATCGTATCCTTCCAGCTTTGGCCACCTTCTGGATACTGGGTTCGCCGTAGAGTTGGGCGAGCTCGTGGTTTATCCTTCGCCGCCACACACCGTTCTCCTGTACACCGCCGAAGATCGTCCTTAGCACCCGACGTTCGAAGACTCCAAGTGCTTGCAGGTCCTCCTCGAGTATCGTCCACGTTTCATGCCCGTAGAGGACTACCGGCCTTATGAGCGTTTTGTACATAGTACATTTGGTGCGGGCGTGAATCTTTTTTGACCGCAGCTTCTTCTGGAGGCCATAGTAGGCCCGACTTCCACTGATGATGCGCCTCCGTATTTCACGGCTAACGTTATTGTCAGCCGTCATCAAGGATCCAAGGTAGACGAACTCGTCGACCACCTCGAACGTATCCCCGTCTATCGTAACACTGCTACCTAGGCGTGCCCTGTCGCGCTCGGCCCCATCCGCTAGCATGTACTTTGTCTTGGCCGCATTCACCACCAGTCCAACTTTTGCTGCCTCGCGTTTTAGGCGGGTGTACAGGTCTGCCACCTTTTCAAATGTTCGGCCGACGATGTCCATATCATCCGCGAAGCAAACAAATTGACTGGATCTCGTAAAAATCGTACCCCGGCTGTTAAGCCCGGCTCTCCGCATAACACCTTCTAGCGCAATATTGAACAACAGGCACGAAAGTCCATCACCTTGTCGTAGTCCTCGGTGGGATCCAAACGAACTGGAGTGTTCGCCTGAAACCTTCACACAATTTGCACACCTTCCATCGTCGCTCTTATCAGTCTCGTGAGCTTCCCGGGAAAGCTGTTCTCGTCCATGATTTTCCATAGCTCTACGCGATCGATACTGTCGTATGCCGCCTTGAAATCGATGAAAAGGGGGGACCTGGTATTCACGACATTTTTGGAGGATTTGCCGTACAGTAAAGATCTGGTCCGTTGTCGATCGGCCGTCAACGAAGCCGGCTTGATAACTTCCCTCGAACTCGTTTACTACGGGTGACAGACGACGGAAGATGATCTGGGATAATACTTTGTAGGCCGCATTTAGAATGGTGATCGCTCGAAAGTTCTCACAATCTAACTTGTCGCCTTTCTTGTAGATGGGGCAGATTACCCCTTCCTTCCACTCCTCCGGTAGCTGTTCTGTTTCCCAGATTGTGCCTATCAGCCGGTGCAGACAAATGGCCAGCCTCTCCGGACCCATCTTTATGAGTTCAGCTCCGATACCATCCTTACCAGCAGCTTTATTGTTCTTGAGCTGGTGAATGGCATCCTTAACCTCCCTCAAAGTGGGGGCTGGTTGGTTTCCATCTTCCGCAGTACTGACGAAGGCATTTCCTCCGTTGTCCCGTCCTTCATTGCCTGTGCTCTCAGCACCATTCAGGTGCTCGTCGAAATGCTGCTTCCACCTTTCGATCACCTCACGCTCGTCCGTCAGAATGCTCCCATCCTTATCCCTGCACATCTCGGCTCACGGCACGAAGCCGTTGCGGGATGCGTTGAGCTTCTGATAGAACCTACGCGTTTCCTCCTCGCACTCCGTCTCCTCCAGGCGGCGTTTTTTCTCCCGAAAGAGGCGGGTCTGCTGTATCCGTTTCCGTTTCGTCCAGCTCACCCTCTTCCGGTAATGCAGCCTCGAGTTGCTGCGCGTATGCTGCTGCGACATCCGGTTGCTTGAGCCGCTCTAGGTCATACCGGGGCGGCCGTCGGTACCGTACGTTGTTAACGACGGAGAGTTTTGGGCGCAGTTTGACCATCACCAGATAGTGGTCGGAGTCGATGTTAGCGCCACGATAGGTCCTGACGTCGATAATGTCGGAGAAGTGCCGACCATCAATCAGAACGTGGTCGATTTGCGATTCTGTCTGCTGTAGTGATCTCCAGGTGTATCGGTACGGAAGGCTGTGCTGGAAGTAGGTGCTAAGAATGGCCATATTCTTGGAGGCGGCAAAATCAATTAGTCGTAGGCCGTTTTCGTTCGTCAGCCGGTGGGCGCTGAACTTTCCAATCGTCGGTCTGAATTCCTCCTCCTGGCCAACCTGAGCGTTTAGATCTCCTATGATGATTTTGACGTCGTGGCTTGGGCAGCTGTCGTACTCGCGTTCAAGCTGCGCGTAAAAAGCGTCTTTATCATCATCAGTGCTTCCGGAGTGAGGGCTGTGCACGTTTATTACGCTGAAGTTGAAGAACCGGCCTTTGGTCCTCAACTTGCACATTCTCTCATTGATCGGCCACCACCCGATCACGCGCCTCTGCATATCACCCATCACTATAAAAGCTGTTCCCAGCTCATGTGTATTGCCGCAGCTCTGGTAGATGGTATGGTTACCTCTAAACGTTCACACCATTGATCCCTTCCAACACACTTCCTGCAACGCTACGATGCCGAATCCACGGTCCTTCAGCACGTCGGCGAGTATGCGTGTGCTCCCGATGAAGTTGAGAGATTTACAGTTCCACGTACCGAGCTTCCAATCGCTAGTCCCTTTACGTCGCTGTGGTCTTCGCCGATTGTCCCGGTTCGTTTTCTCTCGTTGATTATTCGTTGCTTGATTTTTTTACGGCTGGCTTGCAGGGCCTGACACCAACCCCCTAGATTTCCGGAGGACCATTCCCCCTAAATGTTCGGAGGACCATAGTGCGCAGTTTAGCTTAGAGTCCTTCTCTGGCACTCGAACGATGATCAGCCGCCCCTGACAAGGGGAACAGACGCTGTTGTGAGCCGCTCCTAACATGGAGTACAGACGCTCAAGGCTTGCAGAAGCAAAAGCAAAAGCAAACCCCCCTTCCCTGTCAGCATACGACCAAAGTTCCCACCGGGGGTTGGTTACCCGATCTTCCCTAAGGTTACTCGTACCCCGGCCAGTACCGCGAGGAGGTAGGGATAGGAGTTGCTGGGCAAGAGGCTAAGGACCGCGCAAAGGGGTCTATTTTATTCCTTCAGGTACGCGAGGTACCAATGGTACGCCATGCCCAGCCATTTACCAACCTCAATTACATAAGTAAGACCTAATTTAATAACTGGTATATGTATTCATATTACACGAAGCTGAGAAGAAGCAGTTGGAATTTACGTCAAAAGTAAAGAGGACTTTTCTAGTCGCCTTGGAATTTAGTAAACAATATATTCTTCCAGTCCGGGTTGCAAAAGAAGGTCGATAACCAGGAATGAGCTTCCAACACAGCTCAGGTCCTCGCAAGCCCCTGCTTCACGCTTCCACGGGTCAAACGATGACAAAGACGGCCAGCTAAGGGTTGCTTACTTGAATGGTAGTGAAACCTGGTCACTGTTGTTCTTCTGACATTAGCTAGAGTGAGGGGGTGTGTCCCGAGCGTCTGTTTACCAGTAGGTGCGGCTCAAACAGCGTCTGTTCTGGTATCCAGCGGCTGAGTATGAAATGTTGTATCAAACCTAAGGTGGCAGCCCCATCAACGTGATGTAGGTAGCGCGACCCCGGTAAGATAGCGTACCGAATATCTCACTTACCACGAAAAATGGAGAAAGAAGAAATAACGTACGATATTATCGACAATCGACCTGGCAACGAAATAAGGACTTTGAATAGAAACTTGGTACCTGGAATGTCAGGACGTTAAAAGAACCCGAACGAGCGAGTCTTTTGACCCGTGAATTGCAGAAGGTTGGAGAGAGCGTGGTCGCAATTCAAGAAGTGCGTTGGCCTAAATCTGGAGAACGTGAATTCCGGGCGGTTGATCCCATTGCCAACACTACGTTCAAATATAACAACTACCACAGCGGCGGCGATAAAACAGAGCATGGAGTCGATTTCATAGTGATGCACCGACGAACTACAAAGTCGATAGCGTGAAGGACGCGTTCTATGAAGGCCTTGATAAGGCCTATGGAGAGTGCCCGAAACACGACGTGAAAATCGTTATCGGAGACTCTAACGCGCAGGTCGGAAGAGAGGACTTTTTTCGTCCAATCATCGGTAAGGAGAGCCTTCACTCCGCTGCCAATGACAATAGCCTACGACTAGTGACTTTCTCTGCTGCCCTTCTGGCCATCAGCAGCACCTACTTTGCACGCAAGGATATTCGGAAGCATACCTGGAGGCATAAAAATGGTGATATTTTCAACAAGATAGACCATATTCTGGTGGATGGCCGACATTTCTCAGATGTCATCGATGTTAGGAGTTTCAGAGGTCCTAACATTGACTCGGGTCACTACATCTTTGTCAGTACAATTCGAGCGCGGTTGTCAGCTGTATCAATATCCAGCGCTTCTCAGCAGACGGTGTTACAGCTGAATACCATCAAAAGCTGGACGAGTGGATAAGTGAGGTCAATGTGAGCGAAAACCTCAACAATCTATGGGATGCAATCCATGGAGTGGTGAGTGAAACTGCGCGAGAAGTGATAGGTACTGCTTGAAGACGCCCCAGAAGCGGATGATTCGACGAGGAGTGCCAGAGGGTGACGGCCAGGTGGAAAGAGCACTTCGAAACGTTACTGAATGGAGCATCGGAGAACAGAATAAACATCGACAACGATGGTCCAGCTTGTTAAGTGTAGAGGCTTGATGAGGTTAAGAAGGCGATTAAGAAGCTGAAGAATAACAAGGCTGCTGGGAAGGATGAGCTTTCGGCCGAACTTCACAAGCACCGTAGTGAACAGCTGCACAGAATAATTCACCATATACTTCTAAGGCTATGGGAGGTAGAACAATTGCCTGCTAGCTGGATGGATGGCCTCACATGCCCTCTCTTTAAAAAAAGAACATAGATTGGATTGGAGTGCGCCAATAACCGAGGAATAACGTTCCTCAATCCGGCGTACAAAATAATGTAACGTATTCTGTTCAAAAGATTGAGACCGCTTGAAGAGTCCTTCGTCAGCGAATACCAAACATGGAACATGGTTTTCCGGCGAAGCTGATTAGACTGATTCGTGCAACGTTGGAACGATCGAAATCGGGTTGCGGATGAGATTTCTACATCCTTCGTAACCTTAGACGGATTGAAGCAGGGCGATGCACTTTCAAACCTATAGTTCAACATAGCCCTAGAATAAGCAATAAGAAGAGCTTGCGTGCACAGGAATGGCACTATTATCACACGTTCGTATATACTCCTAGGTTTTTCAGACGATATCGATATAATCGGGATTGATCGCCGAGCCGTGGAAGAGGCATTATTTAAACTACAAAGACAAAGTACATGGTCGCTGGTAGACACCGTAGGCCTATAGGTGATGTTGGTAGTGAGGTGGTGATATTTTTGAAGTAGTTGAAGAATTTGTGTACCTTGGAACTCTAGTGACGTGCGATAATGGTGTTACCCGCGAGGTAAAATCGCGTATTGCAGCTTACAGACGAAGATCAAACTCGCGTTGTATAAGACTCTAAATCTTCCGGTTGCTATGTACGGCCACGAATCTTGGACGTTTAAAGAGGTGGACCAGAGAGCTTTTGGGGTCTTTGAACGTAAAGTATTGCGAACAATACTCGGCGGTAAATTGGACAATGGCATCTGGCGGAGTCGCATGAATCACGAGTCATGCCAAGTCTATAAAAAATTGATCCAGGACCGGGTCCAATGGAGAAGGCTTCTTCATTCGGAGTAAATTCAACACAATAGCAAGGAATTCTTCCAGAAATTATCCAAATTCCTTGAGGAAACCATTTGAGGATGCCACATAAATCACTGGTAGGTTTTCCGTGAGTTATGTATAGTGTTTCTGCTCGAATCATTTTAAAATCCTATTAAATCTTAATTTAAATTTGACCCTCTGTATTTTATCGCATTCTGGGATAATATCTCTGTTGAAACTTCTGATCAGATTTTTTTGGAGATTTTTGCATAGAACTCTGCGGAAAACATTTATAGATTATTTGAAGGTTTCTGTGGACGCTCCAGTAGAGACTTTTGTACACACTTCTGTAGAGATGACTGTGGAAAGATCTGTAGTTTTCTATAGAGACTTCTGCGTAAACTTTTCCAAAGATTTTTATGTGATACTTTTGTGGAGACCTCTTCTTGTGACTTTTGTGGAGAAGTCTCCAAGTGAGACATCTGTAGTGACTTCTATGCAGACTAGTGTCGACACTTTTGCAGAGACCTATGTGAAGACTTTTGACGAGGCTGCTTTGACACTTCTGCGGAGCATTCTGTGAAGAAAAAAAATTCCTAAGAGTACCTTAGTGGAAAACTCTGAGAAGTACTTTGTAGAGACATCTGTGTAGATTTCTATGAAATACACTGTGGAAACCGCTTTCTAAACCTGACATTTCAAACCTCTGTGCTCGTCTAAAATCACTTGGAAACCCCCTGTTGAGTTCCTGCAGAGACTATTAAGAAGACTTCACTGGAGATATCTGTAGAGACTTCATGCAATTTTGTTGAGCTCTGGGTAGAGAGCTCTGTAAAAAAACGTATGTAGTAACATCTCTGCAAGGCACGAATTCTAATAGAGATTCTTGCTCTGTGCAGAACTCTTTAGGAACCTTCGATGAAAATCTATCTTATGATAGGTTTTTATCTAATGAAACTCTATCTAATTTTAATTCTGAATCGAAAAATAAAAACTTAACATTCATTATTTTGGAAGGAATTGTCGATAGCTTAAACTTATTAAAACCATCCTAAATGCAATCAAACCAACGCACGCAATTCAATCGATCGATTCAACCAAACACATCCAATTTGTCTTGTCCCCTTTCGCTTTAGCGATTCGTCGTCATTTTCCAATCTGTTCATTTCTGTGAGTGATCACTTGCATGATCGACGACAAGTTACGTGGCGTGCGCGTTTGTTGCTTGATCGAATAACCAACATTCGAGCGAGATAAGCAGTGCGCGTCCATCCACCGATCGAAACCCAATTGGAAAGCACCCGAAATTGGACCGCGAAAGCCGATCATCGACGGACGGTAACCAACCAAATGGTCAATCCAATTAAAACAGCAGGCAGAAAATCACGAAAATTGTTTTGTCATCGCAGTCAGTGATGTTGTTGACACATCATCGCCGGACGAAGCGAAAGATGATTGTCGATTTTGTTTGGGGGGAAATCTTGGACAATCAATCAATATGGTCGCAAGCCCCCACAGGTTGATGTGGATGGGAGAAGGGCAGAGCGAAACAAGGTCACCGTAAAAGGAACTCACTGTCGTCGCACAAAGGGGCATTTGACGAATCTAGCTGGCCAAATTTACTTAGATTTCCAAATAATGTTCTGCAAATGACACATTAGGGAGGGTAATCATTTACATGGAAAATGCAAATTTGACTGGAACCCCAAAGCTGAAAAAGTCATTCAATCCTCATTGATCCTTTATTTTCACAAATAGGAAAAAGTAATCACCCTGTAAATTTTTGCATTCACTTATACTCAGAAGATATCGATCGTTTTATACTACTTTTTGTTACGGCTATATAGCTTATGCGACCTTTAACCCTTGTGATGCCTATACCTATTAATTCCATCATATTTGCAAAAATCTTCTTCAGACTTCCTTTACCTAACAGTCGCATTACCGATATAGCCTTAATTAAAGGCAATTGAAATTCGCGGCAAATTGATTGCACTTTCGCTGGTTGCCAAGGCGATAAAATCAAATTTGGCAGCTGCGGTCCCATTGTTTCGCTATAAATGTGTAAGTAACATATGATACATCAACATATCATTCAGAACAAGTTTCGCTGCTAACTAAACATTAAGAATACTGAATGTTTCGAAATACTTTTGGCCAGCTAGATTATCCAAATACCCCTTAGTGCATCGTGCGTCACACCATCGTTGTCGTTTACCAATATGTCCAAGGCAGGGAAACCATCAGTCAGGAATGCGACGTACTGCGAGTCAACGGGCGATCGAGGTGAATCTAGAAAGTGACAGTAATCACATCTCTTGCCGGGTGATGATGGAAAATGAGAGAGGTCTTCATTCATTCACCCCCGATGAGCGTAGTTACTGAGCCCTCTGAATTGTTAATCGTCAAACCATTCAACCCGAAATCAGATCTCACCGTGCGTAATTTTCATCTGTGAGCAGTGTAATCGGTTTCTCATTCAGCTTTCCAAACCTCAACCACTCATTAAGCTCAGGTCATTTACATCTAGCAGAGCAGCATTTCGAAACAGAAGGTATGCCCAAACCGATTGGGAATTGGCGCGAATTTCAAACTTTTTTTTTGGTAATTGCGACATACAAGTAAGTGCACCTGCACAGGTACTGCAACAAAACTTATTGGTTTCGTAATTTGCGTATCCTACTGGCCGAAAAAGTTTGCCTTATGCAATTTTTGTTCGAAAGCCCTATCTCGTTACATAGCCCTGCTTCCACCGACACTTGTAACACCGGATGATTCACCACTGAAACAGTTGTCTTCCTGTTAACAAACGTGGCTTAGTATTCCACTTCCAACTACGCTAACTGGGTGGCCAATTGAGTATCGATGTGTTTCACCCGATGCATTCAACACAACAAGTCGGTTGGTTTGTGTGGTACCTACATCGTCACAGACACGTACATCACACAAAAAAAAAATGATAGAGATGATCGACTGCATGTGATAGCAACCTTGCTAATTTTCTGGTGGAAAACAAAGTACATGTACCCTGTTAGTAGTTGGAGTCGGTAAAGTTGAAAGAAAGTGCATGCATGTACCGGCAGCTGAAGCTAATTGCCCTCCAGGGCAGAGTGTTTTCCTTTCAAAAAAGCTCTCGCACCCACATTTCACCGACGCCTGAAAGGAAACTAGTTCAGTGTACATATTGTGATAAATGGTGTCAAGATCAAAGTTTTGCAACGGTGGAAAGCTTGAATGAACTGAGATCGTTTCTTGTGAACGGGCGATAAGATGGCTTAGTGGAGCACTAGGAGGCAAGACTTATCGATTTCAAAAGAAAGGTTCATCTACAATGGAATAGATCGCATCTATTCCATTGTAGATGAACCTTACTTATAGATAATAAATTTTAAGAGTGATAGATTACTTTATAGATAATTAAATTTTAAGAGTGAAAGCAGCAAGCAAATATCATCATAAATAATAAAAAATATGTACAACTAGCTAACTAGCTGATCAGTGCTTCAAGCTCTTTGTATATTGCAAAAATATTCTCAGTGTGTTCTCTAAGTTGCTAATCATTGGAAGTGCTAATGGTAAAAAAGATTATCTGAAACAGTGGCGCGGGAAGTGGGTAGGACAGGTAGGACATGTACTACGCACGAAAATACCTGGGTAGGACAGTCGAAGGATTGTCCTATTCACGATTTTACAAAAAAAAAAACAGATCATTTATCATCTGATTTTTCAAGCATATTTAGTTTGTCCAGAAAACTTTTGCGATTACCCAGGGTATTTTCAGTGCATAGAAAAAAGAAACTACACTAACTCATAGAATTTTTGCTGTTTATCCATTTTTTTATCTAGAAATAGATGAAGACATTAGAACAACCTCAGTGGTTGTAAAGGCAAGCTTTTGACCTAGTTTTGTGGCATTTGTTTAATAAAGTTGTATTAAAAAGGATATAAATATAAAGAATATGAAAGAATGTTTTTTTTAATGGATGATAACGAAAGTTAGGTTTCATTGTAGACAGATGGTCTCTATTTTAATGCAAGGCACGAAAAAGTCTCTATTTTTCAATGGAAGGTTTCTAAAGTATCTATTTTAACCAAAATGGTCTGTAAAGTCTCTGTTTCTTTATTCTGCATGCATTGAATCCTGATGTTAATTGTACAGGCTCCAAAAACATTCGGAGATTATAACGGGTTCAACAGGAATTTCGTCTCAGATTCCCCGAAGAAAAGCATCAGGAATTGTCACAGTGATTTTATTAAGTATACTTTCAGGGTCTCTTACAGGGATCTATCAAGAAATACTTTTTGAAATTTTGCTACTGATTCTCCCAGTGATTTTTCAAAGGATGCTTAGAAAAATATCTCTAGAATTCGATGCAGAAAATCCATGAGAACTTCAAAGCTCTTACCTCCAGTAACTTTCTAAGGTTTTTTTTTTTTTTGCAAAACTATCCTAGAATTTCCTCCAGATATTGTTCACTAATCCTTCAACCAAATTCTCCAATTGTTACTCTAGGAGATCGTCCACAAGATATCTACAGAATTTCTATCAAGAAAATTCATAAAGGTTTAGTCCAGTGTATTTGAAAATAAAATATCAAGGGCTTTTTACACAAGAAATCCTGCAAGAAATCATTTTGTGGATTCTTTCAAGAATTCATCTACGTTTTGTCTCAGCAATCTGAAATTCATTCGAACAGCAAGTTTTGCCAAGCATGTATCAAAAATTTTCTCAAAAAATCCCATGTCCAATGTTTTTTCTAGAAATTTCTTTAGAAGATCCTGAGAAATGTTATCCCGAGATTCGATTGATTTTTTTCGATTAACTTTTCAAATTATCTAGGAAAACTTCTAAAACTCAAGAGCCCAGGAGTTATTTCAGAAAACCTAGTCCATTAAAGGAAACTTTGAAGCTTACCCAAGTTTCATCGGATTTATTTTCCAAAAAAAAAAATCCTATGCATTTCCCTGGATACATTCCTTGAGAAAATCTGGAAAATTACTGGAAGAATTTCTGTAGAAAATCTTAGCTGGAATTTCTGGAGCAATTGTTGAAATGCCTATTTGAAGATTTGTATAAATCCTGAAAAACAATTTTAACGGAAATCCCTAGAAATGTCTTGTGTGTTTCTTGAATATTGGAGGATGTCCCAGGGAAATCGATAAAATCTTGGAGGAGTTAGGTCCTTCTTTCAAAAAATTTGGAGGAATTCAGATGGTTCCTGAAATAATCTCTGGAGAATTTACATTTCTATGGTTCTCCTTGAAACAAAACCCATGTTGTATAATTGTGTAATCCTAAATAAAATTCTTGGATAAATTTCCTACAACAATTCGTGGAGATATTCCTTGGAAAATAATCACTAGATGAACTACTTTATCAGTTTCCGGAGTAATATCTGAATATTTGAGAAAATATCTGAAACAAATTTTGATGAATTTCTACAGTAATACTTGTCGTAATGTCACGAGGAATTCTCAAAAAAAAAGTATTAGATCTTAAACAAATGCCTGCTCTGATGCTATTTTTTTTTTTTGGTTACTGTTTGGTCCCATCTCGGCCTCTTTTTGGTTCTTTTATGATCTCTTATTTTCCGTCAAGAGGTCTTCAACTTCCTATTTTTAACACACTCAGTCGCTACCAGCCCTGCCAAAAACGAAAAGCTTCCAAAATCAAGCCAGTCTTCTAAGAATTATATTGTTTCTTATGTTTAGCGAAAAACTCTTCTGAAAATATCGTTAGAACGCTTGCAAACAGTAGAATTTTCTCAACTCAACCAAAAACCGACCATAATGTCACTTATACCCTTTGCGTTTGAGCCCCTCAAAATTTAATATAGTAATTTTCAACTTCCAGTTCAGAGTTAATTTTTTTTTTGTTTCACAGTGCACAAAATATTTGCTAACGTATGTCCTACCCATGATTTTGAACGTGGACGTGCCTCTGATCTGAAATATTTCATAATAATGCATTTAAAATGATATAAAATCTTCGAGTTGTTTAGTGGAATAACTGGAAGTGAACGTTGAAGAGTTCTTCAAATGATGTACAAACATTATATTTGTGGTGCAATAAAATTTAATTTAAAAATTTTCGATTTCCTGGCATTTTGATAACCCTGACGATAAAATGTTTTGTAAAATGATAACCTAGCTTGGCTTTAGCGCCGTCCAAAAATTACGTAACGACAGCCGAAAGATTAGCCTTCCGTCCGGCTATCGCTCAATTGGTTACCGCTAGAACCAGTCTGTTGTTGAGTGCGATAAACGTAATTTTTTGCCATGTCCGTTGGAAAAATAATACCGTGGTACAAAAAAGCGTCGACATCCTGGAAATCCTGTTCACAAAATTCGTGTCTTCTGAAGAATGAATAATATACTGTTTCAAATGTTTTTTTTTTTCATAAAGCAACATATTCACTGCATTCTTATTTCCCATATGCCCTCGATGTCCGATTAAGATGATTTCCCTTATTAGGATTCACTAAAGAAATCCATACATTAACTATAATTCATATAGAAGAGTATAGTGGGGCAAGAGCTTCTTTTCAAGATTTCTAACTCAATCCAAAACAAAACTTATAAATGTTATGGTGGTTCAAATACTATTCATGTAAGAGACTTTCACTCCAAATTGTATTAAAATCGATTGAGATTTGGAAAAAGTTATAGCTATTTGTTGTTTCGACTTAAATATTGTAATTAATATTTTTTCAAACATTTGTAGCATGGAACCAAAAAAAAAGAAAAAAAAATTCAATATTCTATGTAAGGGCGATTCTAGGCATACCATAAGGATGCGTTGAGGTGTATTAGTTTTTGCATAAATGCTTGGAAACAATTTTTAACTCATAGTGGGGCAAAAGTTCGAATCGGCGAGGCAAAAGTTCGACCCATGTATAAACTCACGAAAAATTTGCCTAAAATCCACATATTATCTTCAAATTTGCGAAATTTTCCTGATCGTGCGAAAAACATTACCAAAATTATACATTTTCACTCAGTTTTGCAAAATAACAGCTATTTTTGGGTATATTACAATTAACCCTGTTTTGGGGCAATTTTTTGATGAAAATTTAGTTTGTATTTTTCGGCAAACATAAGTTTATGGCTAGTATAAAGCTGCCTGTCATGAAAGTATCAATATTTTGTGTTTTGCCCAGGGAACTTTTGCCCCGCCACTAGATTCGAACTCTTGCCCCACCGATGGGGCAAAAGTTCCTTTAAGACAATCAATTTTGAAACTGTTATAACTAAAAGCGGGTAAATATTTTGACAGAAGTTTGTTCAGCAAAATTATAGCCAATATGTTGAAGGTTTATTGTATGGTATTTATTTTGTTTCGACTGCTATTGTTTGTCTGGAAACTTAGATGATACCACTTAGGTCGAACTTTTGCCCCACCTTACTCTAATGTCCGCTAAATAAATTGCATAATGGGCAAACATTACAAAAGGAATTTCTTAGACAATAGATAGCAGGAATTTCAAGCGGCCTTAGGAGTCTTCATTCATAACATATCTTTTCAAAGTATTTCAACCTGACTAGAAATTGGAAGGCAGAAATATAACCTTGTGTGAAAAAGCCCAGCAAAATCGACCATAGTTTTTGTTCATTCCGGCAATAAATTTTATCTTCGATTTTGTTTCAGTTTTTCAAGTAATTTTGAATTAATAAATTGATTGCCTAAACTTCATTTTTCCCAGACAACTTATGTTTTAAATATCTAAAAAAGATTTGACTATTTTTCAACAGATTTGTAGGAAATTTTTTGAAGCTACTCTTCGATATTCCTTGAAGAATTTTAGTATAATCAAGAGTCTCAATGAATATCAAAGGGTGGCTACGAATGTCTTGGAAATCAGTCAAATAATAATGCGATATTTATTCATACCTTCAACGTGAAGTCCTCCTGCAGGAAACGTGTTCCTTTTATGTCTTCATTATCTTAAAATAAATTCCGGAATATGTTCCCGTATTCAACTAAAAAAATACTTAACCTTGCAGAACTGTAGAAATCTGATATAAATTGTATTTGAGTACAGAGTGTTTAGTAGAATAATTTGTAAAGAAATTCCTAAAAACTAATCGAGGTATTCCTGGAGAAAAAATTCTACAACCTAGAACAGGCCTGTCCAACCTTTTTAAACCACGGGCCAAATCTCAGAAACAATATTGTACGGCGGGCCAAACTTTCTTTAATGCAACAATTACAAAAAAAAATTGGTAAGATGGAATAAACAATTATAAAAATTTATTTTGGAGAAATTTGAATAGATATTTGCTTCTGTGGTAATCTTGATAATTCTGTGAGAATTGTGCTTATGATATGCTGCCCAGGATTATTTTAAAAATTCCACACATTTCTGTGATATCGTTGTCCAGGGTTTTATAAAAATCGTTCTATAAATTCTATGAAAAATTTTCGTAAGATTCTGCCACAATCTCATCTAGTATTGTTTGAAAATCCTGATTGAATTTTTATTTTTTATAAAATTGAAGATTATATTATAAAATTGAAGCCCTGGATTTTACAATTATTATAAAAAACCTGATTTCCAGATTCTAGAATTCTGTCCTATTTAAATTTTTGTAAGAAATCCACTAAGGATAGCTCAAGACAATTTTTCATACTAATATCCAGTATTCGGCGGTAGTCATTTTGCTATAATTCTGTGAACTTCTACAAAGATTCTGAGACAAAATTAATCTTTGTGAAAATCCTGCCTAAGTTGTCCGAGAAATTTATGTGAGAATCCTATATTAAATTTCAAAAAGCTATTAATCTGCCTCTAGATCTGCCTTATACTGGTTATAATCTTTTTCTTGCTCATGCTTTTCCGTGCTTTCTTGCTGAAGTGTTTTTTTTTAAATTCATATTATAATTCATTTAGAAAGCGTTTGGCTGTAATCTTTTTGCCAACAACATTTTTTAGAACTTGATATGAATTAAATTTCGTGCATATAATAGTGAAGAATATTGGCGGCCCGTTGGGCAGGCCAGACCTAAAAGAATGCCCGATGGAGTTGTTTATTTGAATGCTGTTTAAAGAAAAAAAAATCTCTGGAAAATACTTTGATGAATCTATGGTGAATTATTCGGAATCCTAGGACGACATCACAGGGGAAACAATAATATGAAAAAGAAATATCTGAACAAATTGCTTGGGAATTGTTTTAGAATATTCACGGAATAGCTTTTGACAGAACAGTTAAACTTATTTCGTAGGAATATTAGAATTTTTTTAGAGGCAGACATCTTTGAAATATTATTTTCCAGAGAAATTGAAGGCTATGCGGGGAGAACTACAGAGAGCTTCTCTGAGAAATAATAACTACTAATCCTGGGAATGATTTTCCAAGGGAATCCCAGAGGAATGGTAGAATATGATGTCTGAAAAGTTCGTGGAAGAATCAAGAGGGGTATTGCTATTACACATCAATATGTGCGTGATGTTTGGTGTAGAAAACGGTTCCTTTGATTGTGGTGTGAAAGATAGTTTTCGCTGCACTGTGAGTAGCGTCATGCATTTGTTCGGTCAAAAGTAGTAGCGCTTATATGTTTGTGCTGTATTTTGATGGGGCCAATGATTTTGAGGAAATTTCAATATTTCATTATGCTGAAGCTGGATGCCCGAAGATCTAAAAGATCTATTGAAACATTTTATTGTAACGTTGAATTGTTATTTTGACGACTCACCCAGTAACAGTGAACCGTTAGTTGTGAGACGAATCCAAATTGATTTTGACCGAAACAAATCTGGATATTGGCAAACGGAAGGTGATAATGTCAAAGTATAATTTACAAATAAACGATCAAGATTTTTTTTATATCTTATTTCACAATGCGAAAGCCGTCTTGGGAAAGAACTGTTTGGCATCGGTTTGTATCCGCATCATTCACTACAAAACTAGGAAAATGTAAGGTTTCTACTGATCAAAGCTTAATACGATGGAAGTTAGTACATCACCTCACTTTAAAGGTAATTTAGAACAATTTCTGTGTAAAAATCTTATCAAATTACAGCCACATTCAGAAAACGGGATCAAGTCTTCCCAGTTTCCCCTACACGTTTTCTAACCTCACTCGTAAAACTGTCTTCAGTGTCGTGTACTAGACTAGACTTCACGAACACGGCATGAAGATGGCCTTACTTACTTGAAATCAATACCCAAACAATATAAGAGTTTACGTGAAAAGTCGCTAATTTGTAACAATTTACATCACACCCGCATTATATGCTATTTCTTATTCATATGTGCATTTTGTTTCGTCCCGTATACATCTACAAAGTAATCAATCAATCCGTAGCAGTTGTCAAATATATTTTATCATCACAAATTAATTTGCATAAGAGTACAGATTAGTTCGCAAATGAATCAATACACTCGAATTGTATACTAATTTCGTCATATAAAATATACACATATACATTGGCGTAGGAACAGGGGGGGCCAGAGTCATCCAGGCCCCCCCCTAGAATTTTTAATGATAATAAAAAAAGAAAAAAAAATAACATGGCGCAAAACTGACTCTTGTTATTCACAAAAATCTCTTCAGTAGTTACGTTATTTTATGTTTTACAATAGTGGGAAAACTTCGCTTGTCTTACACAGCATCAGCGTGGCGGTTCTGACTTCGGTGATAATCGAAAGCTTAACCGTCCGGCCGTCGGAAGATTGGTTGATGTTAGAACTAGCTTCATGTTTCTGGCATAAAACAGCATATGCACTGCATTCTGATTTCTCATGTTTTTGGAGGAAAACCCTGCTCGAGTTTCCGGGTGATGATGATTTCCCTTATGAAAATTCACTAAAGAAATTCATACATTAACTTCAATATACGAAGTGATGTCCAAAAGAAATAAAAGAAAATATAGACAAAATTACTAAAGGAATTTTTCCAGAACATAGCATAGCGGGAATTTTTGTCGAAACATAAGGATGGACATTCAAGGAATTTCAGCATGGCCAAGTTTTCTTCATATAATGAAAATCTTTTGGATATTAGTCAAATATATTTATGGGACTTCTTCATACTTTCAAAGCGAATTCCTCCTGGTGGACATTAGGCGTCCCTTTTTTTTCGGAATGTGAAATATTATAAGTTCGTCATTGTAAAGTGGCTCGTTTTGGTAAGAAAAAAAATCATGTAAAATTTATAGTCCCTACGCGGACGCTAACGGCCTTAAAGGTATCAGGTGCAGATGCCCTCCTGCGCAATTCGAGCTCGCTGCTCTAGTGCACGTTACATGGGCATGAAATGGCACTAGTTACACCATTCTCCCTGTGCGCGTTGATAGTCATCATAAATGTTTATTTCCTTTGTAATTATGAATGTCATATCAACTAGCTTTCTTCAATAGATTTTATTGCTCAAAACAAGCTGTTAGTTTGCCCAGTACCACGTAGTTGGGTAAATGTTGACAATAAAGGAGAAAAAGGTTAGTTTTACCCGATTTGATAAATTGATCGGAACTAACTAACTAAAATAATAGTTTGTACTAATGTACATCTCTATAACAGTGCACGCTGACATAAAATTTACAACTACCGTCAACGGGGTATCTTGCAACAGGGGGTAAAACTTGCAACACTTCGACATGTAACCGAAATAGTCGTTTCATTCAGCATTGAGTTGAATTATTGTGATTTATTCCGCCGTTTATTGACCTTAGGTATACAACAGAAGGTTTTGACAAGGTTTGGGTATCGTTTCTTTTTTGGTGAGTTTGGCTGGAGGTGAAATCATATTAAAATTTGGATTGTATAAAACTAATCTTGAAAAACGTCTTCGTACAACACAAACGGTAGAAAAATGTCATTCGAGCATTTGCTATCAGTTACAGTACTTAGTAGTGTTACACATTGACAAACATAAAAGTTTTGATAATTTTTTTGCTTAAACGCTTTAAAAATTCACAACGTTTTTGACTACCCTTGTGGGGTAACTTGCAACAGCAATTTGATCTCAATTGTTTGATTATTTCCTACCGTTTGTCATCGAAAACACATGAAAAGGCAAAATTGAACATATATTTGTACAGTAACATGTAAAATTTTTGTACCCTCAATCAATTCAATACACTGGTTTGTATTAATTTAAAAAAAAATTAAATAAATCGTATTTTTATTAGATTTAGTCTTATTTTTTTCATGAAAATAAGAATAATTTATGAGAAAATCTGCAATAAATTAACTTACAGATCAGTCATTGGAACTTTCTGCATGAAATATGATGAAAGGTTATGTCAAACCAATTTTAGATATCAATATGTTATACGTTGCTTTGTTTATAATATGTCTAAAGAATAAGTTTATGTGAAGTAAAGACCTAAAATACCATTGTATTTCTAATAAAGTTGCATTTGTATTTGTAAAAAGTTGCATTTTGATGGCTTTCCAATAACTGTCAAGACTTATAATATGCTAGAATTTCCCTATGCAATGCCAATGAAGCTTCAATCAAATTGATTCAATATTCATAAAAAATCGATAATAATAAGTTTTCCAAGAGAAAAGCAGCCTCGTTTCTGATAATTGTCATGCTTTTATTATATAACAATATTAAATGATCATAATAACACAATATAGGATAAATTTTTAATAGTGTAACTTCAGGTACCATTGTGTTGTTGCATGTTACCACACATCAGGGGTAGCATTAAAAATGCATATTTTTAGTCTCTCCTGATTCCAGAAAACTAAATACTGATAAAATTAATACGCGTGGTTACTTTACGTAGCAATTAGGGTACCAGATGGTTTTTGTCTCATGTGAATTCTCAATTTTTCGTCCATATAGCTTTGAAGTTGAAAATTGTTGCAAGTTACACGTTTGACGGTACAAAGAAACACAAACTTCTATGTTCAACATAGTCAAGCGCGCAGGGTAACTTGTTATAGTGACTTTTCGTACTCACGAAGCGTGCACTAGAGCAGCGAGCTCGATTTTGCGCAAGGGGGTATGTAACACTTGATACCTTTCAGGCCTTTGGGGGACACTTTGCGTCCACGTTGGACTTCAAAAATTTTTACCGTGATTTTTTTTTTCTTACTAAAACGAACACTTTACAATGACCAACTTATAATATTTGCATTTTCGAAAAAATGCGGGACGGGCCTAATGCACATCCAT
>NW_018735394.1:5000-40330 GCF_002204515.2 Aedes aegypti
AAAAAATTGGCGGTAATTTTTAATTTGACCACCATCTTGAATTTTGTTAGAAAAAAAACTTTTTTTTTTCACCATTAGCACACCGCTCGTCAAGAATTCTGAAGTCATCATCAGAAAACTGAGTAAGATAGGCTACAAAAACTAGATGAGCAATTGTATTTACCCTATGAAATGAACGATTTTCTAAATCATGTTCTACGATGTTAACATATATGGCGAGTGCAATCAATGAAATGTGCTGGAAAGTACAGTTAACTCTCCCTTACTCGATATTCCGTATCTCGATATCGAGTTAGAGAACCATAGTAAAAGTTGGTTTTCATGGCTAACTCGATGGTCCCTTAGATCGCAGTTGCACTGGTTTTGTGTTCTGTAACTCGATACCTCCCTAACTCGATGGTCCCTTCAATATCGAGTAAGGGAGAGATGACTGTAGTACCGTAATCCGGGATAACATTGATCATTTTTTGAATATTTCTTAAACATTTGATTTGAAAATGCATGTGTTGCAAATTTTATATTTTTAAAACAAGTACTGCCATTGTTCGTGTTTATGTACTGTATTTTGTTTTCTGAATGTTTAAAGCATGTTTAAAAAATGTTTTAAGTGAGTTTTTGATTTAGCTGATATGGGGTAACATTGATCACACCATGAAAACATTGTTCGGCAATATTGAAAATATCATTACTTACTAAAATCATGGTCCCTGAAGCCGAATATGAAGGTCAAACTCTTATAAGTCATTTACTTTTGAGTTATTTTAAAATTAAAAAACACTTTGAATTGTGGAATACGCCTAAATGTATGCAATTTCCTAAGGAAATTCTTCATGCTTTATAATAATTTGTGAATTATGTTTAATTGAACATATTTATGAAAATTTTGACAACGGAGTCGTTTTCGGCGATGTCATTTTTAGTAACAACCGCATTTCTCTTGCTCATATCGTTTACAGAACTCATGTACAAATCATGATTCTTTTATGGTGTCATCCATAATCATGAAAATCATTGTTTACAAAAGTTGAAAATTTACGCATGAACACAACTTTATTTTCGCAAAAACCTTATTGTTTATTAGCTCATGATTAGAAGAAAGAGAATCGCCATTCATGCATTGAATATATTTCATCAACATATGTTGATTCGAGCTTTTTACGAAGAGGGTCATTGCGATCAATTTTACCCCGCTGATCAATGTTACCCCGGATTACGGTACTGAGTTCCTCCATCAAATTTCTCAATGACTTAGTCAACCAGCTTCTGGTTCTACATCCGTTGGATGAATCGAATTTGAATCAGGTGAGAGATTCTGAGTGAAAATAGGATCGATGCTCCTACAATTAATCAAACTATAACAACCATTCTTTTAAACATAAAAAATGTTGCATAATAACTATTTTGTAAAGTTCAGATGGTGTCGTCCACAGAATAGTAGAAGTAGTAATTTTGAACAATTCTGTCAAAGACACGTTGTGGATTACTCCTAGAATATATTTTTAATCATTATTTTTAACAACTACCTAAAGCTAAACATTACATATAATTTGCATTGGATTAGATGGACAAATTGATGTGAATATTTGCAAAAAAGATACACGTCTTCTCAGTGAGAATCGAACTCACGACTCCCCGATCTCTAGTTGGGGCGCGTTACCACTACGCCATGAGAGGACTCATGAACGCAGAAGTTAACCTGAATTCGATTTCAGCTCAATAATCGTGTAACGTGTAACTTTTTCGCAAATCTACGCATCAATTTGTCCATCTAATCCAATTGCAAATTATATGTAATGTTTAGCTTTTCGGTAGTTGTTAAACTTCCACTCGGCTGGTTAGCCGTAAAACCACGATTCATAATTAAAAACAAGCATTATTTTTTGTCCGAAAAAAATCAATTTCTTGTGATTTTTACTGAATTATTTACAATACAACATTTTGACTTCAATTTTCAAAAAAGACCTAACATTTAGAACAGATTCCATTAAAATACGTCGCCCAATTCATACCATCCTATCTTCATCTGGTGAGCATATTGCACTGTTTTGTGCAACAATACATGCAGATGGCGGTAGTGTTAAACGTCAAACACAAAAAAAAAAGATGTGCGCACCTCTTGATTGAGGTTTGAAGCATAGAGTAAAGTGGAGCAAGAGTTTATTTTTAAGATTTCTAGCTCAATTCAAAACAAACTTATGAACGTCATGGTGGCTCGAATGCTATTCAAGTAAGAGACTTTCATTGCAATATCATAAGAATCGATTGAGTTTTGGTAAAGTTATGGCCATTTGTTGTCTTTTACGTAAAATTGTAACTTTCATTCCTCGGAACCAAATAAGATGAAATCTTTTCGATTTTTTATGTAAGGGCGTTTCTAGGCCTATCATAAGGATGCTTTGAAGGGTATTAGTTTTTGTTGCTTTTTTTTGGGTACATTACATTAACTCTGTTTTGGGCAATATTTTGATGAAAATTAAGTGTGTATTTATGTGTAAACATAAGTTTATGGCTGATATAAAGTATCTCTGTCGTAAAAAAGTGGATATTTTGTGTTTTGGCCAGCGCACTTTTGCCGCACTTTGTAAAATGAAAAATTGATCAGAGGGAAGAGAGGCAATTCGCTCTAATGCGTAATGTATAGCCGTTAAGGTGAAACATCTCGGAATCCAAAGATGGCCGGCTTAATGGCCGACTTGTGCCCCTACTCACGTTTTCAAAGGCACAAACAGGAGAAATAGCTAGAAAACGTTTCTGATCTTCTTATTTTAAGCTTTCTGACAGTGCATAAAGCCAAAATAAAAAGTGCACGGTTATTGGATGGTTTTTTCCCTAGATTTGTGACTTTGAAATTTTAGTGCAATCTTAGAGGTTGATTCCAAACTGTTTCACCTTAATTCTGCACAGTTAAAAATAATGAAGATTACACGTCATGTAAACTTCATTTATGCAATGTAAACATGACGTCATGTAAATTTAAGTCGGAAATCATGTAAAATGTGTTATATGTCATGTAACCACTCATAATCCTGCTGCATTACATGACATATAATCGAAGTTTACATGACATATCATGTAATATCCATGATACTCCACGCTCCAATTATGTGCATTATATGTTCAGAAATTTACACGTTTCGTTCGAACTGTGTGCGACATACACGGAGCAAGGGTTCTAAAGTTTATATGCGGCGCTATGAAACTCGTTATATACACCAATCCAGTGGAATCATTTGTTTTTGACCCGTCTGTGTAAACCTTTTATCGCAGCTGATGTGACCGAACATGCTTGCAAAATTTTTGGTATTTGCTCCGAACGAAGCAGATCTGGTATTCCACGGATATCTTGCCTCATGGTCAGATCAAAAACTACAGCGGAACTTGAGAAGTCAGGGAAGCAACCCGTGATTAGAAGATTCAAAGAAGGGTTAACCTCCAGAGTCATGTACGTGTAGTACTATGTCATAAATCTTGTTTGAGGATTTCGTTCGATTAGCTTCTCAAAATGTTCAATTACCAACGGGTTTAACACTTCACAGTGGATGAGGAACCTTCACGACAATTCACGAACCGATCTGATAAAGGCAGTATTCCTGCTAATAACTCTAAGCTCATGGTATGAGTCGAGTTCATACAGCCTAAAGCGATCCGAAGACAGCGATACTGTATACGCTGAAGCTTCAGAATGTGTATTTTCGCGGCGGATTGGAAGCAAAAACTACCGTATTCAGAACCGACAGAATCGTGGTGCGATATAGCTTTATCAGATCATCCGGGTGGCTCCCCACCATGTTCCTGTGAGTGTACGCATGAAGTTGATTCGTTGTTGGCACTTCTGATACAGATATCTTATTTGTTTTCCCCAGGTGCATTTAGAATCAAACCAAATACATATGTGATAAACCTTGAGAGAGTTCCTTACCCATGAATTGAAGCTCTAGGAAGCGTAACCTAGAGAGGACAACTAACTCAGTTTTCTCCGGAGAGAATTCGATACCCAGCTTTACAGCCCATGCGGACAAATTGTCCAGAGTATCTTGTAAGGGTCCTTGTAGTTCGGCTGCTGTTGGTCCTGTGACAGAAACACGGCGTCATCCGCAAGCTGTTATAGCGAGCAATTTCTCATGAGACAATCATCAAATCTCTTACGTAAAAATTGTAAAGAAGCTGAAATCATATTAAATGAGTGGTCGATGGATTTCTTTTCAGTGATACGTCTGTTTGTCTATGCTTGGTGCGTTCATCGGTTAAGGTGAAGATGCATCGAAGCCAAACTTTAAATTTCGAGAGCACAAATTTAGAAAACTAAACAGCCGTTTGAGCTGAAATCTTTAGTCACACCAGCAGTGTGTGACCAATCGATTAAATTTTCAGCACAAACCACTGTCCTGGTTCTCTATATTTGTGCTCTTAAAAATAAGTTTGGCTTCGATGCATCTTCACGTTAAGGGAGTTACAATTGTCATGAGCGTTGTAGTGAAATGGTAATCGCAGTTGGTTTAGTTTAGCCATTCTTCGTGCTTTTTTGGTAAGGGACGTTGATGGAAATTAAGTCCTTATTTTCTTGGTAGGTACAGAAAATGTTCATATAATCACAGTCAAGACATGTAACATTACCCAAAAAGTCAAATCTATCAAAATTTTTATAAAGTTTCAATTATTCAAATTTGACTCCATATGTTTAACATTCGAATGTATTTTGCAAATTAAATTATAGTACTAAGTAAGCGATCCGACTTGTATGCTGAAATCATCTAAATAAATATTCGGAGATTCATATCCCACAAATCCTCTATCGTCTCCATTGTCAAAGTCGCGTGGCCAGGCTTAAGCACTGTGACCAAATTAAGACAAATGAGTGATAATTTATTATGTTATTTCTTTCACCCGTACAAAATTCACAAGAACCCCCGTCGTCGTCGCTCATGCAAGGTCGGAAAAATCTGTCCGGAATCCGATTACCGTTTGTTTGGTTCCACTTGAGCACTTGAGCCGGGTGATCTTTTCCCTCCACACGCAGTTTCAACCTTTCCCAATTTTCGTTCATTTGTTTTCTTTTCCACGGCTCTTCAACTCCAAGAAGCCACCACAGCAGAAGAGGATCTTTCCTTTCACCTCCCGACCAGTGGATTACTGCAAGTGCTATCTTAATTATATCAAAGTTTGTTACTAATACTGTTTCATTTTTTTAATTGTTATTTTGAATAATAGTGGGAAATTCGTTAAAAAATTTTATATCTTATCACCCTACTAACAAGTCAACATTATTACATATATTTTTAGAAAACAAAACTGTTAAGTAATAAAATCAGTTGCAATCCTGTTGCAATCCACAGGTCGGGTTTTCCTATGTGTGAGCAATTAATGAGGAGGGGATCGAATTTCGACAAATTTGTGGTTGATCTTTTCTCACTTTCCCGAGATGGGCCCGAGAGTGCCGAAGGACTTGTCATAAATTTTCGATGCTAAACCGATGTCACTCCGACGAGGACAAAATGCAATAAATTTTTATGGACTGCATAATGGGAGTTTAGGTGATACGCAAGGATTAAGAACAATTGTCGTAAAATGTTGTAAAACTAGTTAAAATTTATTTATAAATTCCTAATATCCGCTCGCCCTTCGGATCGAATGGGCTCCTGAGGTGACACTGAGCTTCATGAAGCTTGCCCATGATTTCAATCTGGTAATGTCCGCTCTTTATGTACTCATTGGTGACGTAGTCGCCATCCTTCCGGGTAATGTAGGCCTGTCCGATGGGCTTCTGCAGGGTGTAGCCATATTCGCCTCGCCGGAGGTGTCCGACGATTTCTCCGTTACGATACACCGCCTCCAAGCCCCAGATGGGAACCTACGGAAATTGAGAGATAAATATTACAAACTTGTTTATGGGGGAACTCTAAAAAATGTTGTTTATACCGTTCTGATTCAAATTCCGGACACTTAGCTTTGTATGGGAAAGGTTTCAATTGAAATGTTTCAAAATTTGCCGTTCAAAAGCTCACAATTAGGAGACTTATTTTATTAAGCTTTTTACAAAGCAATCCATGAAAATTTACAATGCTCCAATAGATTTGACGGTTTTTTAACGGCTGGTAGTGTTTATTTAACGATTTAACTTTTCCAAAAGTGCGGTAGTGTCCGGAATAAGAATCATGAAGTGGACAAACATTTCTATTTATTTAATTCAATAGAGTTGTGGAATTCAAATCTTCACCTACCATTCAGGAGGTAAGTGGCCTGATAGCATGATAACGCTGAGATATAATGTAGATTGATTAAATTTATATGCTTTTAGATGGCTTACACTTCGAAGAGAGCTTAAGTGTCCGTAATGTGAATCAAAACGGTAGCCTCATTGAGGCTTTTGAAACCAAAAAAAAAAATAATTTTTGTAATTAATACAAAAAAAAATATATCTAGTTTCAGCCAAATTTCGTGATACAGTGCCCGTTCGATTTTGGTAACATGCCTAAAAAAATATGTTGCCAAAATCGTACGTTTTATTGCAACTTTTATTACCGTAAATCTATATATTTAAATATATAAGCCCAAAAAGGTTCCCAGAAATATTAAGATAAACAGATTGGATGTGACTCATGATTCATTTTCTCGGTAAAAAATCACAACAGGTCGATTGAATGGATCGAACTCTTAAACACCATCAACCCTGATTTGCAGAGTTCTAACGTTGGATTAGCTCTTCTGTGTCTAGCACTAGTCTTTGAAATTAAAGGTCGTTGATTTTGAGTTGTCATGCCTATTGTATGAAAGCAATTTCTGACGTCTTTTTGTAGAAAATTATTGGGATTAATTCCGACGCAAGAGTCATATGAGGATCTTCGCACAGATTTTTTTCGATAAAATTGAATGTTAGACTATTGATTGTGAGTAATTGAAATGAGTACTATTTTGATTCATATTACGGACACTTAAGGACTCAGTGAAGTATAACCAACATAGAGCATACAAAATAAATCATTCTGTTTGATTCCTTAGCGCTATCGAGCGTAGGAAGCCCTTATCTTTCGAATGGTGGGTAAAGAATACGCTTCCACAACTTGAATAATTTTAAATAAATCAAAATGTGTGGCCTTTTCATGATTCTTATTCCGGACGCTTCTTCACTTTTGCCTCATATTCCGGACACTTTGAATCGAATTCCGGACAGCTCATGATAATCATTAATGGAACAGACAAATCATCAATTGAAATCGTCAAACCACTAAAGAGACATCTAAGGTAGTTGGGCATTATAAATTTTCGAAGATATTTATAGAAAAGCTTACTAAAACGAGCCTCGAAATTGAGAACTTTTGAACGGCAAAAATTGAAACATTTCCTGTGAAATGTTTCCCATACAAAGTTGAGTGTCCGGAATTTGAAGCTGTCCGTAATATGAATCAAAACGGTATAAGCTTCTAACTGCCACAAAATAATTTTCTACTGATTTTAAAACTCTCATAATTGTAGATTTCGATAAAAATGCCTAGGCGGCGTCCACAAATTACGTTACGCTCTAGGGGGAGGGGAGGGAGTAGTGTCAAGCGTTACGACTCATACAAAACATTGAAAATTTTCATATAAAAAGCGTTACGGAGGGGGAGGAGGAGGTGGTCGAAAATTTTCAATTTTAGCGTTACGTAATAAATGGACGCTGCCTTAAAGTGATGGCACAGACAAACAGACGTAACAATCGGAACAACATTTAAAATCCATAGCCCAGTTTCACCATTAAACCTTTTGCGAACCTATTTTGAAAAAAAAAACTCATTCATTGAATGTTTCGGACGGAAATTTTAAATAAGGAAAATCTGTGATTTTTTAAATTAATTTAATAATTTAAGTTTTAATTAGACGTTATTCACTTTGTACCTCACAATTTAAATTTTTTAAACTCAGTCCTCATAGTATATTTTAGAAAAAAAGTTTTTTATAAGTTTTGAAAAGTTCTGTAGACAAAAAAAATAATTATTTTCAAAACCTTATAATCCTAGAATGTCCAATAATATTCACGAAATATAAAATATTATAAATAAAAGTAAGCTTCGAAAATCTCTGCACAAAACGTCTTATCAAAATGGCCATTTTTCATAAACTGATCTGGAATCTCTGAATGATTTGTTTGAAGTTCATCTTTTTCTTTCGGGCGTTACGTCCCCACTGGGACACAGCCTGCTTCTCAGCTTAATTTTCTAAGAGCACTTCCACAGTTATTATCTGAGACTTCCTTTGCCATTTGATGATTTCTGCATGTGTAGATCGTGTGGGAGATACGAACCGGAGCAAAGTTTTGTAACAAAAAGATAACAAGTTGAGTTATCCGGATAACAAGCCTTCGATAACTTAGTTTGTTTTCATTGTGGTTGAATAAGCAGGCAACACACCAAACTTGATAACACAATTTTATTCTGAAGATATCATATAATATTTGTGTTGTGTTATCATTTGGAACAAGTTGATAACAAGTTTTGCTATTCATTCCAATTTTCCCCATTGATGACTCATTATGTTATCAATTAGTTATAAAGATCAAATTATGTTTTGAATTTGTTTACCGGCATATTGGTCCATTTTGCTCGAAGTAAGAGGGAGTCGTAAAGAAGAAAGCAATGAATACTAGATGGATAGGTACCGTAAGGGAATGGCGAGAGAAATTGGATAAGGGTAGGTATACCAGTTATGGACTTAAAAGTTCCTTATTTCGCCATACGTGATAATTTGATTATTTTCAAATGTTTAATCATGCTGTGCGTTTTAGTAGTTTGATATCAAATAAATCTTGATGTTAAAACATCCAAAAATATTGAAAATGTGAAAGTTTTCGAGAAAACACATATGGCCAAATAGGGAACTACTATAGCCATAAACTGGTACACTTTTCCTAGATGTTAAAGAGGGCATACCCAGGGCTGGAAGGCGTTATTGTTGTTGTTTTTGTTGTTGTTTGAGAGAGACTTTAAACCGAAGGTCATTCGTCCCTTAAGTGGAAGGCGTCAATGTAAATAGAAAGTGTCGTGCGATTTTTATGTAGAAGCTTCCCTCACTGTCATCGGACGACGAAACAATGACAGAGGTTTTTTTCGATTCTTTTTCATTTTTCTGTCGTTACAGCTTGTGACGGAATCGTAGACTTGTTAATTTTGAGTTCATTACCTGGTATGATTGTTATTTATATAGCTGGAATCATGGAAGGATATTCACTTAACTTATCAACACATTTAATTCCCGAAATTCTCGAAATTAGATAGAAATTGTGATTTTATGGCTTTCTCAGTCTAGGGAAATCAAAACGGAAAGTGCCCAGATAGAAATGTTAATAACAAAACAACATTTAAATTGCTCTCGTGAGAGCTCCGTCCGTGACGAAGTGAGCACATGAAATATAGCTTCGTCCAGTGGCAGTGAGAAAACTATTTCGTCAGTGTCGCAAGTCGGTCATGATACTTAACAGCCCTGGGCATACCATATGAAACAGTATTACATCTCATATATCCGAAAGAAGTTTAGACTGCGAAATGATGATCCCATGTGCTTTGGGGTAATCGAGTTCAGTTCGCCTTCGAGCGTCGGGGTCTCTCAAGGGGCTCCGCAGCTTGTAGGTTAAAGCGCCCATCTAGCGAATAGGGAGCCGTGGGATCGATCCCCACCGGAGCACGTGGTTTCTTTCCGCAGTTTCATTTCATTCGTACATTTGACACGTGTTTCGTCGTGTACATGTAAACTTCAACACGTTAAAACCTATAACAGCAAGTTTCCTTAGGCGGGAATTGCCTACATGATCATTAATTAACTGTGCAATGGATAAGCAAATTGAATTGAATGTGAAATGTGACTCAGCCGTTAGATCAGAATTATCCTTATCCCACTTATCTATTAAATTATTGGTTTTACATTTACATAACCGAAAAATTATTTTTATAAAAAAATTCTCTAACACGCATTGATTGAAATTATATTCGATCTAGTGCTGGGAAAGTCAGCCATGTTTTTTCAGTTTCTTTTTTTGTTGAATACTGTCACAACTTTAAGTAAGAATTGAGTAAACAAAATTCAAAAAATTGTTGTCAAAATACCTACGAAGTGAGATTACCTCATTGTCTTTTGAATGCGCCATATAGAGTTTCAATTGAACGTGTAACTACAGAGATATGAACAAACCAGCAAGCGACCTGCAGCCGTCCCGGTCCTGTGTTCGGGTCTGAGGAGGAGGTCTTTCAAACCCAACGGCAGGCAAGTAGGTAAATTGGTATAATGCGCCCCCATCCGGGAAATACGCTCCACCAGGCTTGGGAACTGTGACCACTGCCAGTTAACCAAACCACAAAGCAGTAGCACACGGAGACGGAATTCAACTCAATTTTGGGTTGTTTCAACGCAATTCCGTAGTTGAGCCCAATAACTCAATTTTGGCTAAATTTCCAAGGTCCCCACTAGGTAGTTTGGCTCTAATTCCATTAGAAATATATACTCAATTTTGGGTTAATTTAACGCAAAATTGAGTTCTTTCCACCCAAACATAAGAAAGTTGCATTTACCCCAAATTTGGCTTATTGGGCCAAGTCCATTGGGTAGATGAAGCTCTCTCTATTTTTGACAACATTCGTGTGGGAGAAAGAGAAAACCGAGAGATTTTAGGTTGAAACTATAATCGATATACTTAATTTTGGGTAAAGTAAACTCAAAAATTAGGTAAAATATTTCTCCGTGCAGCATCAATAGAGCGCTGCATATGACGAGCCTAACCTCACTTAT
Source organism: Aedes aegypti (assembly GCF_002204515.2). NCBI lineage: Eukaryota > Metazoa > Arthropoda > Insecta > Diptera > Culicidae > Aedes > Aedes aegypti. Next base: position 15,753 of record NW_018735394.1, read on the forward strand.
TTGACAGCGGCTGGTCCTGTTGTTTACGTTTCGGACTTAGTCGTTTTTTCCATTATTTTTTTCATCTTCGCATTCCTATCACCAGCATGTTATGGTGACGATTTTCCACGGTAGGAAGATAGAATAATACGATCCGTGGGTATCTGCAGTGGATTTGACCTCTCCTCCCGGCAAACTTTCACGAAATTAAGAATGATTCAAAAAAAGCACTAAGTCCAAACTGTAAACAACAGGACCAGTGCCTGTCAAAATTGATGCGTGACGTCACAGTGCAGTGGAGTATACCATTAGGCGTTGCCGCTGCCAAGGTTCACACACTGCTTGAATGTTTTTTGTCTCTCCACTATGATCGCGTTTGGGCAGCCATCTCGAGGTAAATGATTGAAAAAATGTTAAATAATTCAATCGCTAATATTTCGCTTGTGTTTTCAACTAATTGAAATCTATTAGCGCTAATAGCAAGAGCACAATCATTCCGTTGCGATACATACACTACCCGCCATAAGTATGGAATCGCATAATTCAGTATTGCAACACCCCAGTTGAATATTGCAGCACCTCGAAAAGTTTAGCATCACCCGTAAACTATAACACTAATAACGCAATATCTTGGAAACCTTACTTTCTAGAAAGCTGCGGTCTTCAGCAAAGTTGTTCAGAAGCCTTACGGCGTTCATCAGATGAAATTTTTAATGCGCCATTTTGCCGCTACGTGGCGCTAGTGTGCATGTAAATTGGTCATATTTTAGACGGCTCTTGCTCATGAACCTGACCACTTAGAATGTTCCCCAAGTAACCACAAGCATTATAACATTGCACGTATTCTACTGCATATCAACAATATTGATGTAACATTGCTTTTATTCGACATATTTCAAGAGCTGTCAAGCAATAAAGCATTAACTCTACATTAACAAATGTATCAATGCACTTACATCACTTTATAAATTGCACAACTGCACTAATGTTACTCTATGAATTGCTTCATTGCTTTATCGTCGTTTTTGCATTAGTGCAACTGTAAAAGGGCCCTTTTCCACTTTTAAACTACTTTAATGGTAGGCTTACGGCAATGCAGCTGCATTATATATGCAATGATATAATGCTCCATGGTTACTTGGGTCGTGTCTTCAGCAAAGTTGTTCAGAAGCTTAAAAGCAATCTGAGGCAGCACTGATTGGTTAGCAATTTTGCCGCTACGTGGCGCTAGTGTGCATGTAAATTGGTCATATTTTAGACGGCTCTGGCTCATGAACCATACATTCCATTTCCAAACATTGAGTTTTAAAACAATGTTTAGGAAAAATTATGTGAAAACTCCGTATGAAACATTCTTTGAATTATACTTAAATGAATTCTAAGTAGAGCTTCGAGGCAATTATTTATGCTATTCGAAGGAGTTTCTAAATCAAGAGGAATTTTAATATGAACCGCTTTAGGAATTTCTGTGTTCTGTGAGAAATTTTTAGATAATTCATCGATCATGCAATATTCAATTGAGGTGTTGCAATACTAGATGATGCGATTCCATACTTATGGGGGTAGTGTATAAACAAGTTCAATTTCATGCTCCCTTTATCGAGCAAAAATGCAAAACCCCGAAAACTGGAAAAATCATGTGAAAAATCACCACTGTGCTCGAGTCATTTCGCATTCGGGTTTGAAAAAACGTTGTGAAGAAGAAGATTACAGTTTTGAAAAGCCGTGATTTTTTTTTGTTTTGAATGGCTTTGGATTTTGATGGTCGTCGTGTAGAAAAATGTGAACGTCGAGTGGTAAAGTACATTTCCCATCCCTGCGCCCCACTTATTTTCAAGAGATTGAGGCTTTTTTAACCCGTAAATATGATTACATCCCGAGCAAAGTTGAGTAACAAAACGATAACAAGTTGAGTTGTCCGATGAAGATTGTTTGATGACTTAATTTGTTTTCATTGTGGATGAATAAGCAGGCAACATAAGTTTATATTAAAGTTATCATATTAATGTCTCATTGTTTTATCATTTGAAACAGGTTGATAACAAGTTTTGTTATACAGCCAATTTCCCTCATTGATAACTCATTATGTTATCAATTAGTTATTTAGATCAAATTATGATAACAAATATTTCACGTCATTCAATCGTCGGTGGCATCCTCGATCTGACAACTTAAATTCGTGAATAACAAGAGTCTTCCTATTGATAACAAAAAATAATAAAATGAGTTCATGATGTATACTTTGTTGTCACTATGTTATGCAGTAGTTATTCGACTTTGCTCGGGATACTAGACCTGTTCACATTGAAAACATATCTCTAAATCTTCCGGTCAAGCAGTATTCCTGAATTCTCATAGTAAGAACATGTCTGGTCAAATTTTCTGCTCATTTGATAAAGATTACAGTATGCTTCAAGTTAAAAATGTGTTTTTGGGCTTATTTTTCAAGCTAAGTATGCTGTTCCGCTCAGAAAAGTAAAAATTTCTGCCCAGAAATGGTCAAGTAATTTCGTACAGTGAGCCCCATTGAATTGAAATTTTTTTTCGACTGCGTACTGCGATCAAGAAAAATGCTTTTCTTGAGCATTTCTTGCAAGAGAATTCCCCCGCATCGAGATAGGCGATTACTTTTCTGTTGAAGTGCATACTTCGCTTAAGTTTTTAAAAATCATACCTAGTATGTGGAAAATCAAAACCACTTGCGATTACCACTATTTGAAAAGCAAATTCTATCGTGTTAAGCGAAGTAGGCACTTCAACAGAAAAGTAAATCGCCTATCTCGATGCGTGGAAATTTCTTGCAAGAAATGGTCAAGAAAAGCATTTTTCTTTTATCGCAATACGCAGTTGAAAAGAAATGTCATTTCAAATGGAGCTCAATGTGTTGAAGAGCAGGTACATCACACACCCTGCAGTGGAGATATTTTGGGTAAGAATTGTAGAGGTAGTCGGAATAGATGTAAATATAAATATAAGTACCCCAGACATGAAATAAAAGAGAGGAGCGGTGTGGAGCGGAAGAGCCTTGTTGTTTTGTAGTCGTTTTATTTCAACAGGTTATGGGCCCAGGAACGCTGAGGCGGCTTCAATGAGGGACCACGAGGAAGCACCTGGACGAGGAGGCAGAATCTCTGTGAGGAGGTAGAGCCTGGACGGAAGGTGGAGTCTGGACGGGAGGTGGCTTGGACGAGGTGCCCAAGAGTTGGAGGCCAAGATGCTGAGAACGAGGCTGAAGGTGCGGATGCTGGCTGATCGGACGACGAGCTCGGAAGTGCTGGAGGAACTCGGAAGTCAGGAGGAGCTCGTAGGACGGCGCGGTTGACCAAGAGGACGATGGTGCAGCTGGCCAGGAGAAGCTTTCTTTCTTTCTTTGTTTAATCATTAAAGTTCGAGATTTGTAAAATAATGATAATCCCTGAGCTTCTGAACAACTTTGCCGAAGGTGCCATCTTTCTAAGTGTTCATACTCCTGGGATATTCGCAAAACCAAGGGTGTTGTACAAAGTACAACGCGCAAACTACTCGCGTTACAAAAATTCCCGCGACGGCCGAAAGGTTAACTCCAATTTGTCAAAAATGTCGAATGTGACTGTTTTGCAATTATGGGCAGTATGCCGAGTTCACTGAGCGGTGCCGTGTTATTTATGTGACCATAGCAACGAGTGAATTCGGCACCGCTCAACGTCAAATTCGTGAAGTCAAGATCCCTGCAGTATCCGTAAAACAAAAATTTCATGCTCACTAGCGCCAACCTGGTGACAAAATATCCTATTTTTTTGGTTCAATTAATGATAGCCTTGAGCCACTGAACCACTTTGCCGAAGATACTATCTTTCTAAGTGGTCAGGTTCCTGAGATATCTGCAAACAAAAGTTTTATGCTCACTAGTGCCGCCTAGTTGCAACATTTTGAATTAACTAGTTTGAACAGTGATAGTCCTTAACATACTAAACAACTTTGCCGAAGACATCATCTTTCTAAATGGACTGGCTCCTGAAATATCTGCAAAACAAAAGTAAAACTTCCATGCCCTCTAGTGCCACCTAGCGGTCAAGGTTCTGAATTAAATGAGGTACCATCAGATAGTGCTTCAACTCCAGAACAACTTTACTAAAGACCCAAGTTTCTATCTTATCTGAATTTTGAGATATAACGATTTGAAACTGTGGTTTCCTTGAACCGTAAATAGTGCGTTCACTATTATGCGAATTCCATGTACATTTGTTGATTTTACCGTATTCTAAAGGACCATACTGTAAATAAAAACTGTCGAGTATTGTTCTTAAGAAATTCTTGAGGAATACGTTTTGGTTTGGTGTAGATAGATATCTTTGTTGCAAAATGATAGCATATAAATCACAACTGTTGTACAAAGTACAACAGCGCGACAGCCCGAAGGTTAATACCATGGAGAGTCATCAAATGATAAATATTTTCGATCAACTTACTGAAATCTGTGAGATTGTTCTAGAAAATTCGAAAAAATACCAAGTTGTTTTGTCACATTGGTAATTATAACCGCATAACAGTAACATTGAGATTATAAATGAGCCTCATAAAGTACTGGCAATGAAATTTATATCAGAAGTATTTTCAGACAATTCACCTAGTATGCGATATGAGTTTTACAAAATATCAGCCTCAAATAAGCACTTTTGAGTTTCTGGCAATTTTTAGAAATTTTAGTTTCCTCCCATACTGCCATAAAATGCACACTTGGTATTCCATTTACTCAATGCCTACTTTTGTCGAATGTTACAAATATGCAGTTATGGGCAGCATAGGTCCATTGGCAACTTGATGATAGTCAAATCGTGATGACACATGTACCGACGAATGAATGAATTGAACAAGTTAGCATTGCTTTTTCTTTCCGAGTGATGATTGTTTTGATCGCATTTCATTGACTATTCAGAACGATTTTGAAAACAATCATCATCATCGACTGAGAGGAAGGCAATGCATAAACGTGTTCATTTTTAACATTTTCGAAGCTCATGGGTGTGCTCTTGGTCACCCACAGCGGATTTACAAATGTGCATTCCTAATTAACCTATTTTTTACAATTTACTCTCGTAGGATAAATTAAAAACTTTAAACGGGATTGAGTTTTAAAATATGCAAAATCATCATGTACTGGAAATTAAAAATCCAAAAATTTACACACAGGTATGTTTTTCAGAGAAAATTCTCCCCTAAAATAGTTATTTTCTAGAACCTTGAAGCATAAACCTCAACCAAACTATGTAAAACTTGCATCCATTGCTCGTGAAATCGTGATCGACAAAAGTTCGTAGAATTGAATAAGCTACTGTGTCGAGGTATTTCCGATAAGTTTCGATGTTCCGTTCGGTAGTTATAAATTTTTAAAGCTTGAAATTAGCCCAAAAACACATAATTGATTTGAAGCACACTGGACTGCCGTCGTGTATGTTGCTGAATGGAAACGTGGCCTCCTCACCACCGGACATACATGTATGCAATCTATTCGCCGATAAATTCGCCAGTGTTTTCAATGATGAAATATTGAGCAACGAAGATATCACACTCGCCGCCACTAATGTTCCACAATTCGGCTAAACTCTGAGTAGCGTAGACATTAACAAAGATTATCAGAGCCTGCTCGAAACTGAAAACGTCTTATAATCCGGGACCCGATGGTGTTCCGTCAGTAATTCTTAAAACGCACATGCGAGACTTAATTTCACCACTGCTTCATGTCGTCTTTCGTTGGCCAATGGATTATTTCCATCCACTTGGAAGCTCGTACACATGTTTCCTGTCCACAAGAGCGGCAACAAGCATGATGTTGGCAAACTATCGCGCTGTTACCTCGCTCTGCGCTGTTGCAAAAACTGTTCGAACTCGTTATGCTGAACCGTCACTTGCTCACTGTAAACCTTACATTTAGCGTCGATCAACATGGATTTCGTGACAGGTCGCTCCACAGCTACCAATCTACTCTGTTTAACTTCATACATAACCGGGAGTATGTCGAAACGCTTTCGAACCGATTTAATTTGCACAGAATTGACTGCAGCATTCGACAAGCTGAATCATAACGTTGCTGTCGCTAAACTTGATCGGCTTGGGATACATGGCCGTTTTCCCCAATGTCTTCAGTCATATTTCATCGGTCGACACCTAGCTGTCCTCATAGAGACTGTTATTCTTCTTCGTTGCTGCTACATCGGGAAAATCCCGCAAGGTAGCCATTTGAGGACCATTCATCTTCCTGATCTACTTCAATGATGTGAAACCTGGTAATTGAAAGACCACAATAATCGTACGCGGGATGACCTTCAAACTGTACCTCCGTATTTGTTGCATCGACGACCGCTATTTTTTCTCCCAACAGCTGAATTCCTTTGCGGATTGGTGTAATCTGAATCGGATGGGAGTCAGGAGAAGAAATCAAACGTGTCAGCCAAGTCAAGGATTTAGGAGTGATCCTGGATACAAAGCTATCGTTCAAACAACATGTGGACTACGCCGTTGGTAAAGCCTCCAGAGTAATTGGATTCATCATCAGAACAGTCAAGGAGTTTGCGGAAATTTACTGTCTGAAATCTTTGTAGAGTAAGGTGGGGCAAAAGTTCGACCTTAGTGGTATAATCAAAGTTTCCAGGAAAACAATAGCAGTTTAAACAAAACAAATACCATACAGTGAACCTTCAACATATTGGCTATAATTGTGCTGAACAAACTTGTGTTTAAATATTTACCCATTTTAAGTTATAACAGTTTCAAAATTGATTGTCTTATTCGAACTTTTGCCCACCGGTGGGGCAAGAGTTCGAATCTAGTGTGGGGCAAAAGTTCGCTGGCTAAAACACTAAATATCGATCCTTTAATGACAGGCATACTTTACACCAGCCGTAAACTTAGGTTTGCCGAAAAATACACACTAAATTTATCAAAAAATTGCCCTAAACCGGGTTAATTGTAATATACTCAAAAATAACAGTTTTCGCAAAACTAAGTGGAAATGTAAAATTTTGGTGACAGTTTTCACACGATCAGACAAATTTAATTAAATTTGAAGATAATATGTGGATTTTAGGCAATTTGAAAATTTGTCCGTTGGTTGGTTGGTTTGACTTTATTAACGAGATTTTTAGCCCTGGGCTAGTTCATCTCGGGACCAACGGCCTTACTTCCCTTCCGAAGGAAGTCGTCACTATAACTTTTTACGTCATAAGTGACTATGTCGGGGATGGATTCGATCCCAAGTCCTCGGCGTGAGAGGCGAGTGTTCTAACCACTACACCGGGTCCGTCCCCAAATTTGTCCGTGATTTTATACATGGGTCGAACTTTTGCCCGCTGATTCGAACTTTTGCCCCACTATGGGCCAAAAATTGTTATCAAGCATTTATGCAAAATCTAATACACGTCAAAGCAACCTTATGATAGGCCTAGAAACGCCCTTACATAAAATATTGAAAAAGATTTTATCTTCAATTGGTTCCTTGCAACGAAAGTTTGACCAAAAATTACAATATTCACGTCGAAAAAACAAATATCCATAACTTTTCCAAATCTCAATCGATTTTTATGATATTTGGAGTAAAAGTCTCTTACTTGAATAGCATTTGAACCACAATGACATTTATAAGATTTGTTTTGAATTGAGCTAGAAATCTTAAAAAGAAACTCTTACCCCACTCGAACTTTTGCCCCACTTTACTCTACTGTTCTCTACCTCGCTCCATCCTGGAATACTGTTCGATTGTTTGGACTCCCCATTACAACAACGGCGTCTTAAGGCAAGTCTGTTCAACGACGGTTCATGAGATATGCGCTGCGACGATTACCTTTGTAGAATCCTTTTCGCCTGCCTAACAGCCAATCGTTGCCAATTGATCGATCTGGAGTAGGGCGGTTCAAAACTTAAAAATGTTTGAAAATCCTCTCCTTACAATCCTTATTATAAAAAGTGTGTTCTGTAAAATTGTATGCTTTCTACGTGGTGATTTAAAAGTGGTGGCCCAAAGACAATGTAGGTTTATATAGTAATATAGAGAAATATGGAAAAATGTTCCTAACACGTTAGTACTGGAATGAAAGTACAAACTTATCGTCCAATAACAAAACAAACTCTACGAAGTATACCGTAACTACGCTAACGCTAACCTTGTATATTTAAAAGCTCAAACATGATTTTCCGATTTCACTTTCAGGGGGATAGCTCATAATGCTGAATACATCAAAAGAAGCGCATTTACTTACTAAAAAAAATCTAGAAGACAGTGTAGCACGACAGCATAATGAAGGCGCCATTCATTATTGCTGATTTAACCCCAAGTTGGACCGTCACAAAAGTGTGCACGCTCATTGAAAGAGTGATAGCAGCTTAGGGTTACGTCGAATCATAATGATGTCTCCGCTGCACTTATTACTTGTAGTTCAAGAAACAACTGCGCTGAATACATCGAGGTGATCTGATGCAAACGTGCACTTTTATCACACTTTTTCTGCACTCTACAACTTTTGAGATAGTTCATTTTGGGGTGAAGTGCGCAATAAAATCGCTAAAATGACGAAATCTCCCTCTGTTTAACGTAAGGAAATACTTCATTTAGATAACCCTTACCTGTTCGTTCAGCGTGAAGAACGCCAACCGTTTGCTCACTCCATTCTCCAGCTGCCTATCGATGGCAGCCCGTCCCTGGTAGTCGCCACGCTTCCTACAGGTGAATCCCAAATTTGCCTCCACCGGCGTATCATCCGATCGCAAATCGTATCCCCACAGATGGTAGCCCTTCTCGCTGCTCAACGAGTACAGTGCACGATATCCGGCATTCCTCAGACCTTCCTTGTAACCGGCCTTCATCAGCGCGTTGTACACGTCATTACAACTCTCCTCCGGAATGTGCAACTCGTAGCCCAGTTCTCCGACGAAGCTAACCCGCAAGATTCGTACGTTGCACTTGTAGAACGGATTGATCTGGATGCTCAGAATGGCAGTGGAGTTGGGTGGCAGTTTCTCCTCGTCGCTCAGATCGAAATCGGTGATCTTCTGGATGATCTCGCGGCTCTTCGGTCCCTGGACCGAGAGTACGCCCAGCTCTTCGGTGTGATCGGTAACGACGGCACGCAGGGCCTTCTCCTGGATCGCTGCCCAAATGTGCGACTTGGTGTGGTACGCCGAAGCACCACCAGCCACAATGTAGTAGCCTCGTCCCTGTTTGGATAGGATGGATGGTCATGCAATACGTTGTTGAAATGATGTTCTACGCGGGGGAATGTTACCTTGAAGATTGGATCGTGGAGTTCGCCTTGGCCTGATTCCACAACGCTGATGGTCACATCGGTCTCAACGCCACCGCGTTTGTTCAACGCGCAAGTATAGACGGTTCTAGAAGATGGAATAAGATGTTATACGATAGTTAAACTTCAGTAGATCGTACAGGTTTTTTACCACAATCTTAGATTGAGTAATCAGTTCCGGTCCTTTTATTGGGCTAGCATGGAACCTAACTCAAATATATGCACAATGGGCCTTTAAAACCCAGGATCTCTACTAAAAATTATGTAGAGAAGGTTTCTGCAGTATTTTAAGAGCTCCAGAGACCCGAAGTTGAAAGAGCTGTGTGAGAACGTGATGAAATCTAGGCTCAATTTGAACTCAAAAAGAATGCTTAGGATAATCAATCGTATAGTGTTCCTATCTGAATTTGCAATCATTCATGGACATGACATGACAAAAACTATAAGAAAGGTTTTGAACATGCACTTACTTGTTGATAGGTTTGTTCAAATCACCGGCAAAGATCCACTCAACGGCTTCCTTGGCCTGGCTACCAGTCAGGAACAACTTGCTAAAGTAACTAAGGTTAAACATAGCCGCTTCTTGACGGCAAGTCAGTGCCTCCTCTCCAATCTATGAAAAGGAAGCGATTAGTTGCGTTATAACCTCAACTCCACTTCCCCAGTCGAACTAACCAAATCGTGATGCTCCGGGAATCCGAAGGTGTAGTCCTTCTTCAGAGTTTCCTCGTAGTTGGTGTTGGTATTCTTCGGATAGTCATAGTATCCGTACCAATCGTACGATTGGACCACCACGGTGTCTTCCGGGAGGAAGTATCCTGGCCGTTCCCAACCGTGCCGTTCCTCCATAACCGCTCCGTGTTGGATCATTTGCTGAAATTTCGATATCGTTATGCTCAGAAAATCGAATTACGAACGTCTGAGATACCCTACCTTGTGGAACGGATCTACGGTGAAGTTCCGACCGGCGAGCGGTTCATCGTGCGGGAACACAATGCTGTAGTTCTTGGCGTACGCCTCGTGGCTTCTCTCGGTGGCCCAGTTGACGGCTTTCTTCTGTTTCGGAGAAAACCGTCGGACATCGTACGCAAACATGTGCAGGTCCGGTCTGTCGTGGATGATCCACTGAGCGAGCTGTTCGGCACATCCGGCGCCCAGCATCATACCGGCCGAGTTGAAGCCGCAGTTGTGGAACAACCCATTGATCAGGGGATCCGGCCCCATCAACGGCTTGTGATCAGGCGTGAAGGATTCCGGTCCGCAGATTGTACTCTTGATTCCAGCGGTGCCGAATTCAGGGCAAAGCTTCACCGCACCCTGGATGTGAGTGTCGAACACGGAGTAATCCAGGTCGTACAAACCGAAGTGGAAGTCGTTGGGGACTCGATCCAGCAGGACAGGGTTGTTCTCGTAACCTCCCATGCAGATGGACTTGCCTTGAATGCGGAAGTATATCGAATAGTCGTGATCGCGGATGTTGGGCAGCATTTGGTGGACGCCTTCCATCGTTTCCGAGATGACGTACGCATGCTTCATCGGGATCAGAGGTAGATGGACGCCCAGCGGTTCGATGAGGTCCCTTCCCCAAACGCCTGTGGCGTTCACAACCGTATTGGTACGGATGGTTCCTTGTTGGTAACGATGCCTCGGACATCTTTGACACCCAGCAGGTTCTCTCCCGTTACGATCTTGGTGGCCGTGCAGTCCTCCACTACGGTTCCTCCGTTTGCCAAGGCTGCCTTAGTAAGCGCTGTGCACATCATAGCTGGATCTACGACGCCATCTCCCGGTGAGTACAAAGCTCCCGTGAAGGCCGCTGGGTCGAGTAGTGGGAACCTTTTGGGCTTCATGCGGTGTCAGGATCTCACTTTCAATGCCGAAGCACTTGCCGAGCGTAGCCAACCGCTTGTATTCATCCAAGCGTTCGTCCGAGTGCGAGATGAACAGGCCACCGTTGTTGATCCATCCCGAATTGTACCCGGTCTCTTCTTCCAGGCTCATCAACAGGTTTCTGGTCGCTGCCAGTAGCTTGATCTCCACGTCATTTGGGCGTAAGCGCCACACCAAGCCTGCCGTATGCCATGTGGTGCCCGCTGTGAGCTTGGCCTGCTCCAGCAATACGGCACGTATGCCTCGCTTCGTTAGCTGATACAGCGTATTGCATCCAGCTGATCCGCCTCCTGTTCAACGTTGTCGTTGAAAAAATAAAGAAACAGAGCTCAGAAAACAACAGGTGATAAAAATACATTTTGTTTGGACTCAGATTCGCTGCTGGAAAGCTGTTTGCAAACAAGTTTGTAGACGGACCAAGTCCTGTGCATTGGAGAGCTAATCGGCATAATTAGCCTGATAAGGGCGTTGTAACCTTTGACGCGCGACTTTCCATTCGAGCGATAATCCGGTTGTGTTAACACTCTAATTGAACGCACGTCAATCGCAGCACGATTTCTCGGTGAGGATCGTCAAGGTTATCGAAATCGAAACTGGGCTACCGCTTGAATTGAGTTCGTTTGTGGCAATTTGAACACCGGACAGTATCGATGCGAAATGAGGAAAATATTTTTAGTTGAAACCTTGAGATCAGAACTCAGCTGTCCTAATATTTGCTATACAGAGTTGCGTTATGTGATCAACCCAATATTGAATTTTGTGGATGTTTGAGACCATAAGATATTTTTAAGATATTCAAGGCTATCCAAACTGTCCTGAAATTGATAATTTAAGGTCTTCAGCTGTAGACGTAGCTTCATGACTCCACACTGTTGTGATACGTTCTTAGCTATATCCATTGAATCTTGTAGGATGTTTGGGTGTGAGATGAAGAGCTTTGAAAGTTGCCTAAATTAACGAAATTTAGTATAAAATACAGATTTATGTCTATGCCATTAAAATTTATTTTGAGTTCAGTAACTGAAAGGTTTTTTGTCTTTACAATGGCACGATATGTATTCGAACGTATTCATTCATGAACGATCAAAAGACATTAGGAAATCATTTAGGCTTTTCTAGGTCATCCAAAATGTCCTGGAGTTTCTGCTGCCTCAAAAACATCTTGTAGCCGTGGAGAAAAGCGTAGCTGATCTTCTGGAAGTTCAACCATGCTCACTGATGTATATGGAAAGGCGTAATCTGAGATATTGCAGGTCATCCATGTTTGAGAGTTTGAAACTGTTGATCTACAGTTGTAACAGAAGCTTTTGTTAGAATACACAGTTACATTACAACAGCATAAATTTGTGCTCGATTTTACCACTGTAAATCATCAGTTTTAAAAGTTTTTTCCTAAACGTATGATGCGCAGTCGTGATGCTTCAACAATTCCACAGCAATAAGATGCAAACAGCACAGAACTTTCATTTTAGGCAACATTTCACCAACATAGAATACTAACCGATAATGACGACATCCGCACTTTCCGGTAAGGCCGATCCTGACGACAAACTACGCTTGGACAGTTCACTGCTAATCCTTCCCACCAACGATCGCTGACCACTGAGCTGGTCTTTAAACTTGGTAAAACTTTGCTTGCCTAACCGAAACATTTTTCTCTACAGAGAGCGCAACCACCGATCCTCGCGAAATTCGTTGAAGAACTGAATGGTCGTCGCTTTGGCGATCGTCGATCTTAAGCTGTTGCCTCGATCCGATGCGGGTTTTTGAATACCACTGTCAGATAGCATACAACCGTCCGAGGCATTGATTTGATAAGCCATTCGCGAACGAATCGCTGCGCTACGTATCACCAGCTGATAGGGCCGCAAGTAAGACGGGCTGTTCTCTTCGGGTGAGGTATAGAGGTTATCCGAGTCGGTGAACTTTTCTGGGTATGGATTATAGGAGAATGAAATAGAGAGTCAAAAATGAAGCGATGCGATCGAAAGATCGAAACAGTTCAAACTGTTGATTGATGCATTGAACTTTGTATTTGTTTACCTGAGTTTCCCTTACTTTTTGAAGATGCACATATTTTCAGCTTAATTCAATGATGACCTAATTTGTTGTTATGTCTGAGAGCAAAGTGCACTGCTTCCATTATATGTTTAAAGTTCTGAGGAGCAGAATCAAAATGAGACGTTTAACTTTTTGTGATAAGTCAAAATTCTTACGCTATGTTCGGTTTATATTACGTTATTTAAATTCAGAAACGATGAGTCTGGATTTTACTGCAAATAACTAGTTTGACGTTTTACATCAAGCTAGTCTACATCACGTATCATGAAGAATGTAATTGTACTTCAAAACTCTGAAAACGCCATCTTGTTTAAAAGATTGCCTTCTTAGATTACATCCTACACAAATTCCCTACGTGGAAGATGCTCGAGGAGGATTTGCAAGTTCTTGGGATTTCCGAACGCCGAATGCTGAGGACGATCTTCGGCAGCGTGCAGGAGAACGGTGTTTGACGGCGAAGAATGAACCACGAGCTCGCCCAACTCTACGGCGAACCCAGTATCGTGAAGGTGGTTAAAGCTGGAAGGATACATGCAGGGCATGTTGCAAAAATTGCGGACAACAGCCCTGTAAAGATGGTGTTCGCCACGAATCCGGTCGGAACACGAAGGCGTGGGGTGCAGCGAGCTAGGTGGATTGGCCATGTGCACCAGGACCTGGAGAGCGTGGGTCGCAGTCGAGGATGGAGGTTTTATTAAGTTAAATGATGTAAAATCAAATAAATAAATAATAATAATCAATTCCTACATCCATTCGTCGTTTTCGCGATTATTTCCCAAACGGAAGTCGCCACCCTTAAAACACTTCACACAATTCTCAATCATTTCGGTGTAGGCAATTAACCCAATAAATATACTTATTCAGAAAGTTGCTAGCCGTATGTTAGTTAGAAACATATTTCAGAAAAGTTGTAAAATTCTCATGTATAATTTAGACCAAGTACAACTTTTCTTAACAGTTGGTGGTCTTTGTGTTATATAAATTATATAACATTTTTTAGCGTGACCAAATCATAACCATACATTTCTAGGTACACTCAGATCATTTTTACGAAAATTTAAGATTGCTTGTTGATTTCCATTTCGCATCCCCCCAGTTTGTGATACACCCACGGTAAAAAATCAGCACGTTCGATTGAATAGATTGATCACTTGACTCAATTCAAAACACCAATCACCATGATTTGAAGGGTTCTAACTTTGGATTTGCTCTACTGTCTCTAGAACTAGACTCTGAAGTGAAAAGTCGTTGATTTTGAACATCATGTCTTTTGTATGAAAGCAATTATTGACAGCTCGTTGTAGAAACTGATTGAGATCAACTCAACCACTGTCAACAGATGCGAGTTGGTGTCGAGGTAAGACACTAGACTTGCACTCCGAAGATTAGTGGTTTAAATCTTAGTCAGGCGGAAATGTTAATTTAACTTTTTTTTTATTTCAAATCAAAGCATGCAACGTTTAATTCAAGTGCTGTTACCTTGATTTTGTCAAGATTCAACAGTAGTGCGAAACCAAGTGCAGAACTATTGATAGCATGGTGCTTATTTTTTACCGTGCCCAACTTCATGGTTTGGCAAGATTGCTCATTGGAAGACATATCAATCACAGGGCTGGTAGCAAGTCACTTTCTAGTATCTTGGTCACTTTTTTCGACCTGGTCACTAAAAAGTCAATATTTCCAACAAATGTCACTAAAGTCACTTTTTTCGGTATCTGATGATAATGAAATTCAAGGTTGGGTTAGCTTTTCAAACACAAACAGAAAGAAATAGATATTTGTTATTAGAAAGACAACTACAGGTATACTTCGATTTAGTGGCCATTATGATTTAAAAATTGTCCATAAAATCGAAGTAATTTTTTTTATTGTCGCACCGCCATCAAACCGTATCACGCCATTTAGACTCGCGACTCAACTCAACTCACCGCATTTTGAAATCAGTTTTTTAGTGTGTCGTTGCATTTTAACGATTTTTTGAACACAGCGCACTATTCACATATTAGCTGCGACGCTTGGGGCCCAAGAAACTATAATTTTAAATAAGTGTTGGTCTTGATTTCTACCGGATACATAATATATATTTTTTTTTGTTTTCTATTCAGCTAATCATTCATTAGAATGTATCACTATCAATGAAAATAGTGGTTTAAGCTAAGTATGCTGTTTCGCTCAAGAAAAGTAAAGAAATTCCTTGACTGAAAGGGTCAAGAAATTTCCTACAGAGAGCCCCTTTGAAGTGACATTTCTTCTCAACTGCGTACTGCGATCGAAAAAAAGTGATTTTCTTGACCATTTCTTGAGAGAAATTTTCCACGCATCGAGATAGGCGATTCCTTTTCTTGTCAGTAGCAAACCGGCCTTTACGCAACAAAGTGCAGAATGAAGATTTTTACAGCACGTGTCGTACGTTTATAAATGGATGCTGTAAAAAACTAGTTCTGCACCAAGTTGCGAACAGTATTTTTTGCAATTTCATGAAAGGTTACTTGAGGAATAATTTTAAAACTATTTCTCATCAATCCGCACATGGTCGTCCGTAGCAATGTTTGAGAAATTCTGATCATAGTAGGTTTTCTGAGCAATTGTCACAATTTTTCAAACCACCATCCGGATTGCGTCATTATTCGAAACAATGAGCGTTTCCGATTCTGATGTTCTGATTAAGATTGAGTCGGCAGCGGAAGTGGCCCTGAATGGTCTCCAACCGGAGAAATCCAATTCAAAATTTCTGAAGCCACCGTCACCAGCGGATTACACAGGACACTGCTTTCGTCGATCCCCCGCTTATCTACTGACAGATTCTACGAAAACTTTTTCTGAAAAGGCATGGAGGATGGAAATCTTCTACTGTTGCTGGAGGATACGTCGAAATTTCCTTGCAACAATAAATAATGATAATTATTACGGTTGTTAAGAAAATTTTCCGGTTTGCGGTAGCCGCAGAGTTCTACCGCAGCTGTCAAAGTTCTACCGCAGGCTTCGAAATCATTCCATCATTGAAGCAAACAATTCAATCATAGTATGCTTGAAAGAGAAAACGCTATGAAAAATAGCAACAAACAACGATCATCAAGACGGTATCTAAGGTATCATTGAAGCCTACTGATGATTCACCAGTGCAAATCAGTGATGTGACAGCTGCGGTAGCTTTTCGTTGCACCGTAAAACGGAAAGTTTTCTCTAAAATTGCAATACACAAATCCTCAGAACGAAAATGCATAGACCTCTTCGTTTTTCTAAGAATGATAGTTATATAAATCACATGTGCTTCATTACGTTACTGCAAAGCGTTGCGTAACTATCCATTAGACTGGTCCAGCTCAAAATAGGAGAAAAATAAAGTTGTGTAATTCCACGGGACATCCCCAGGATTATTTCTTAGGGTTACTTCCTGAAAATTTCAGCTTATTTGGTCGTTCCATGAGTTGGTGCAATTGAATTGAAGTTAATATGGGATTTTCAGCTCAAACGCATGGGCACATCATCTCCTGTTTGGGTCAGCAAAATTGTTGATCGCGTTCAATTGAACCCAGAATGTCAAAAACACTACTTGATACCATAGCTAACAATATTGTAGAAGGTTATATGATGATTAAAATAGAGAAAATTGGTATTTTAACTATCTGAAGTTGATTTGCAATATTGCTTAGCATTTCTTCAACTTAGCTGGATGGTAGCCACTAAGCGCATCATAGCCACCTATGACGCTGGGTGAGCTGCGGTACAAGGTGCATGCATACATGTGATTGTACGGGAGTGCTGATCTAAGCCTAACTTTCATCAACTGAAAGGTTTTTGAAAATTAGCTTAAATCCAGATACAACCTTCCGCAACTATGTTCATTAGGGTATCAACTAGTGAATATGTCATTCTGGGCTCAACTGAACGCGATTAACTAGTATACGGAACGAAACAGTGACATAGAGTCAATTTTCAAGCAACCAAATGAGTTGAAATTTTGAGAGAGCTTTTTTCTTACCCTAAGGCACATATCTAGGGGTTTTTTTGTTTAAGGGCCAGTCTACTATCCATTACACAGCGCAACAAAAATTGCGTGTCTCAAGAATCAATTTATGTGTCTCTAGTAGATTTGGGGTTGCTGAATCTGATGCTGTTCTCAGAAATTTCCCAGCTCGTCACAATTTTTAGCTACAGGTCGCCAAAGTTGGAAAAAACACTGGTTTTATAGAAGTTTACATGAAATTTAAAGTATAATTCATCATACTTTTTTGTGATCTAAACCACCAAGCAGGCAAAAGAGGACTGAAACTTTTATTTAAGACTAGTGATCCCGGCAAACTTCGTCTTGCCATCAAGTAGGCTGTTGAAAAACGCTATGCAAGTCCCGTGTAAAAAATGTCAGATTAGTTTTCTCCCGTTTTCCCCACTATTTCGAAGACTTTCTTAAATTTTTTCTCCGCACAAACAAGTCGGAGCTCTGGACGAATTCAACAGTGGAAGAATCATATAAGTCCAATCACCCGTTCTCAAGCTATTTCGTGACATACAAACATCATTCCATTTTTATTTATATAGATATATTTTGGTTGAAATTGCATGATTAAATTAAGATTAAACCGATTTTTTCAGCATGCTTGCAGTCTCCATACAAAATTCTTCGTTTCTCTTCTATGGCAAAATACAATACTTTTCTAAATCATCAAAATATAACTTTTCCGCATCAAAATTATTATAAACATTGATGATAAGTATTGTTATACACATAAAGTTTGAATTCTGTGGCAAAAGGTTCTCCGACATTACCCGGAAACCATTACCCGGAATGCAATTTACCGGAAGACCATTTACCGGAAAACCAAGGTTCTTATCTCAAAATACATAAGCACCAGAGAGGAGTCTAAGATATCTTCATTGATCATGTCAATATGCACCATCTTCATATATTTGCATTTCATAAATGATTCACCTTCTTTTAAAAATAAGCTGTTCTTTCAACTTATGTTTTCAACTTGTCTTGGCTGAACTGGCTAAATTTTGCTACAACTATGTAACTTTACGTTTAATATTGGACCGTCGATTCTCCAAGTGTCCAAATGCAATGATTAAAATTTTTAATACCTTTCGCCGAGTGTCAATTCGCCGAATGTCGTTTCCGCAAACGTCAATCAACCGATTGTAAATAACCGTATATCCTTTTTCTAGAATGACTCATTTCGGGTCATCTGATATTCACCCTTCTTTATTTGGTTGGCGGTTCTTTTGAGTTCCACCGATCCCGGCATTTTTTGCAAAATGTGTTTAGTCGAAAATGACCAAATATCTTATTATTTTGATTGCTTATTGTTTCTTTTTGTTATAACACTGGCATTCAGAGTGATGACATTCGAAGAAAATAGCACAATCAATCAAATTCAAAGGAAAAGTAGATCTATTGAGGTGCTAAAGATGGACGTTACAATGGCGAATAGTGTTCCTACTCTCAATCACCAAGGCACTCTTAGTTTTCGTCTTGATTGTTTTAGCTTTCCCCAAACCATAAAGCTGACATGAGAATTGAATTGTTGTATGTTGCTTCCTTCGCAAGATAAATGTTTTTTTTTTCAATATTTTGATACAATATTGAAATTGGATTCTGATCTTTTCTAACGTAAGGGAATAAGAAAACCACTGTAACTCCAAACATTTTTAAATGCTGAGATGTTCCATTTACTCAAATGCAACCTACCTTATTTGTTAGGCTTTTTTCGATTTCGATTTATAATGATGGTACCTTCCAAGTGGTCTCGGACATACAAGAAAAAATAAAATTCTTGTAATGTTTAGTTTTAAAGCTTAAATTTGAAGACATAGTTTTCCGATTTATATCAGGCGTTTCTTTTCTTATTAGGTCGCCAATAAAATTACATGTTCTATCAAATTTTGGTATCGTGATATTCGTTCATAGTTTAAAGCTAACGTTGCGGCGAAGTGAAGTTATTCAGAAAGATCAAGCTAAGGTTGGTAGAATTGGATAACGCCGGTTCAAAATTATTTCTAATTGACAAATTTGACAACGTTTCAGAGTTAGAGTACTTACCTACTTGTAAAACTATGAACGAATGCAAAAATGGTCGGTTGGCATAGGCTCTCAGCTAATAACTGTAGACATGCTCCTAGAACAGCTGAGAAGCAAGTTTTGTCCCAGGTGAGTCGTAACGCCGGCAAGAAGAACAACATATTTGGTTAGTCTTTTGAAATAGTGTTTATGGAAACCGAGGGAGTCGAGAATATCCATGGTTAGCGTGACATAATTTGTACTGCGCAGCAATGAAAGGTCATCGAAAATAGAAGATTTGGCTTTCCGGGTAATTGTGCATTCCGGTAAATGGTTTTTCCGGGTAATGGTACATTCCAGGAAATGGTCTTCCGGTAAATTGCATTCCGGGTAATGGTATTCCGGGTAATGGTATATAATTGTGGCAAAATAATCAAATAAATTGCCTTACAAGCTGGCAAACTTGCATACAAGTTGGCTGAAATAGTCAATTTTTGCATTTTCAACAACAAATATCTCAAAAAATAGACGTGCTATGATATTTCTGTGAACGGCAATGGATTCAGCAACCTTAATTAAGTAAATTGAGGTATTTTGATGCTGGAGACAAAAATGTGTTCCGCAGTGTTACCTACTAACTAAAATGCGTTACGTTATGAGTCATTACCAAACGTTTTTCAGTTGGGTATTGTGCTCTGCAAGATAAATCCACGTAATGCGATTATCTGAAAATGTCGATATACCGTCGCAGTGATAACGAAAATCACCAAATGTTTCAGATTTACTAAATATGAACATTTGCGTCTTTGAAGAACGAAAAATCCAAGCCTACTTGCCTACAGCGTTACCGCCGCCGCTGGATGTGGATTTCAAATGAGCGCCGCAATAATAGGCTCATACAACAATGCGGAAAAGTAGCCATTCCATGACGGGTTGGTGTGATTAAAAATAGCCTATTATGATGAGAAATTGCAAAAATGGTAGCTTGAGTTTACTAATTCTTTATGAAAGCAGAGCGTCATTAAAGTATAGGGTCCTAAAATGTTTAATGAAATCTTGTTTTTATCTCGAAAAAACATGTAACAGCAACTACTTTAGCAATTTTTCACGCTCAAATAACGGCTATATCATATTTAAACTTCAATTTAAAAATTGGGTCCATAAATGAACCTTGACACTTGAGATCATGTTTGACGTTCGCTAAGTCGACAAAAACACCACAGGGGTTTTAGTTTTAGCACTGGGGTTGTTCCTATCTGACATTTCAGAAGGGACACGGAAAACAAAATACACTCATAAATTTGATTTTAAGCCAAGGGGTGTGACAAAATCTAAAGAAACAAAAAAATATTTTTTTGAACTCAAACAAATGAAAACATAAAAAAATTGAGTAGACATGTGTTTTTGGCCTAAACTTAAGCGCTTGGCACTAAAATTGGGACAGGGCTTTAGGACCCTATTGCATTGTAATACAAATTGTGTTCGTTTTTCAATTACAATACTGTAAAAAAATGTTAAAAAACTTGAGTTTTGAGTTTGTTTGACATATTTGTTTATTTAAAGGCTCAAGTGCCATCAGGCATGACAGAGCCGAACTCAGTTTAAATTTTCTTACAAATTCTTATAACTTATTTTAGCTTAGGAGTATGATAAAATCGCGGTTTGACTGGGATAAGGAATAAAGAATGTTTTGGTTAATCGTCTTTTCCTTGATATTAACAGTATAGTTTTCTGGCGGTTTTGCTGCTGATCAAGAGACAAAAACGTAGATAAATAAAGGCGCCGGCCAAGTCTTTACAGTCAGTTTGGATAGGGAGGGAAGGTAAGTTTGTAGTGATTGTTCTTACTAGCGACCGAGAATACCTCTGAACCTCCAAAATCACCACAGTAAGGCTTTTTCAACGGAGATTTAAAGATTTGGGAGTCACAATGCACTCTTTAATCATCAGCAATCATCAAGAAATAAAAACCAATATCTTCAAAAGCTTTCAATCAAGTAAGTTTATGGAGCATTGATAAACGGCGTGAAACACGTGCTCTGTGTTTTTCCAGTTTTTTTTGTTCGAATACAGCTTATGGCTCTTATTTTCCTAGCAAATGTATTTCATAAGACGTATTATGAAATGTTTTTCATGAGACTATCGTATTTTGAACAAATCGTTTTCATGTGGTAAAATGTTATAGTTCGACTTGTTTTCCCAATGTTTGTCATGTAACAAAACATATGAATACAATATTCTGAAGCATATTTTTGTATTTTGTTGAAATTTTCGCAGAACATGCAGGTTCTCTCATAACATGTGGTTTCCACGATTTTTCGAAAATCTGTCATGCAGATCTTCATGAATACTAGATTGAAATCACTCCGTTACCAGTCGACTGTATTGCAGGAGATCGTCAATTTGAATTTTGAAATTTTATTCATCTGTTAAAGTTCAATGTGATTTCAGTAAAAATAAGCTTTACCGAATGAATTCGTCATTTCACTCTACCGAAACGAAATTCTGAAAGTAAGTGTGAAAGTCTATCGTTATTTTAGCCAAACTTGAATTTCAAGACTTAAATAAATACAGCCTTCGATCTACTGAACAACTCTGAAATTCATGCCATACATAGATTCCGCAAGCCAGGAAAATCCGGATATTTATGTTACAATTTAAAGTAGGATTGATTAAGATGTTTGTGTAAGTGAGTCGAATTCAGCGAAAAAAAAAAAATAGAAACATACTTTTCGGGTTTCCAAAACGGACTATGAATGCGACTTTACATTAGACATCCCTATTCATAGTTCACGTACCGTAAATTCGGATGAAATTGATCACTGTGTCACTCGATTTTATTTCTTCCTAATGGAGCACAAATATCAATGTAACCTGCAGTGAATGAACGTTGTTTGTCGTAAGTATGTCCAAATTGTGTGTTGTGAAGTTTTTTGCGTTCAAAATGTTCATTTATATGAAAATAACGTGAAATTTCAAAATCTTGTACGGTGCAGTGTCGACAAACATCAATAAACTTCTAGTACTAGACAAGGATTTGGACATGGTATAATCCTGAAGTTTGTGAGGATACTTAAGATATATCCAAACTAGATTTCAATAATCAAAACTCGTACTAATTCGTTGATTTGGTTGATATAATTGAATTTCTGTTATATTTCAGGAAATTCCTTTGAAAATTGCATACATTTAGGCGTTTTACGCGTTATTCTTGAAATTTAAACATTCATTATTTCTATAAATATTATATTGTTAAGAATTTGGCAAGCATATTCGGATTCAGGGAGCTCACATTTATTATGTAAAGTTGTTTTGAAAACTAACAATAATGGCATTGATAAGTGATTAATTTCACCCCGAAATGAGATAGCCCGATTTTTTTATTTTAGACATATTTTTTTAGCACCAAAATTACATTTGTTAGAAAATTTCGGTACTTGAGTCAATTAGGCTCCCCTTCATACTTGTTTTCCTGCATTCAGTTGTTTGGCATTGTCAACATTACAGAAATCAGACAAGAAAAACCGTGAAAAGTGATCAATTTCACCCGAAATCACGGTACCGTAAAAGGGGTAACTTTGATAATGCGGTAACTTTGATAGTGCGAGACCCACAACATAATAACGAAATAGAAGTTTCTGTTCAGCAGTTAAGCAAAACAAATGCAAAAGTAAGAGTATTAGTATGACACTTCATATCAAAGCTATTTTCATTGGAATCAAGTGCATTTGAGGCTTTTTATACGAATATTGAAAATTGACACAATTTTAGCATTTTCGAAACGCTTACAAACAATCTGTTCTACGATCACTATTTGATGTAGTTTTGAATAGTTGGCCACTTATCTTTGACAGCCTAGTTATCATAGAACTTGAATACGGTCTCAAATCTCTTAGCGAATAGCATTTTCACAAACTGGGATGATTTTTGTAATCTAAGTCAGAAATTTCCATATAACGTTAAACGCCTAGAGGTATGCAATACCCTACAAATGTTCGTTATTCATTCAATTTTGTTCGATTCATACTCCATTATCAAAGTTACCCAAAACAGAAAACAACTTTCGATTATATGAAAAATTATACATCCATTCATAACAAATCTTTTGGAAATCTATCGACTGCAATCGATAGCTAGGATGCCAGTACTTGTTATAAAAATATAAATTATTATTCTTTGAACAGCATGCATAAATATTCAAGTTTTCTTCGAAAAACTATCAAAGTTACCCCGTTTTCGGTACCGTAAACGGGGTAACTTTGATAGTTTTTTCGAAGATTACTTTCAATATTTATGCATGCTGTTTCAAAGATTACAATTTAAATTTTTAAACAAGTATGACATCCTAGCTATCGATTGCACTTGATAGATTGCCAAAAGATACATTCCGAATGGATATATTATTTTTCATATAACCAAAAGTCGGTTTTCTGTTTTGGGGTAACTTTGATAGTCGAACAAAATTGAACGAATTACGGAACATTTATAGGGCGTTGCATACTCTGGGCGTTTAACGCTATATGGAATTTATGGTTTTGATTACAAAATGGTCCAGTTTGTAAAATAATTTTCGCTAAGAGATTTAATACCGAATTCATGTTCTACTGTAAAAGGCTGTCATGGATAAGTGACGAACTCATTATAACTTTATCAAATAGCGATCGTAGAACAATTGTTTGTAGACGTTGCAAAATGCTAAAATCTTTTAAATTTTTAATATTTGCATATAAATCTTCAACGACTTGATTCCAACGAAAATAGCTTTGACATGAAGTGTAATACTAATACTATTTACTTTTGCATTTGTTTTTCTTAACTGATTAACAGAACTTCGTTATTTTCATATGTTGTGGGTCTCGCACTATCAAAGTTACCGCATTATCAAAGTTACCGTTTACGGTAAGTAATTTGAAATGGCCGCTTAATGTTAGTCTAGATTTTTCGTTGTTGTTAGTACCTGTTTACAAGGATTTCGAATTGATTGGCTCTTCAATACGATTTTTTCAAACAAATTTATTTGGACCCCAACTACATTTTCAATCCACGGCAGGTACTTCTCACGTTGATGACCTCACAGTTTTCCTCGTTCATAGAAGTAGTCGAATGGTTGCATTCAGAACGTCTTCCAGCACGCCCCACTCGTAGAAGGTTTCAATCGTCTTTGACTACCAGTGCGTTCCGGGTGGTGGAATGGCCATGATACAGATCGTGAACAATAGTACTGCATCTTCAGCGTTCGTCGACCCGATATTGAACGCGTATTAATTCCAGTCGGACAAATGAATCCATATGGGGATTCGCGTCGTGTAGTTGAGGGCTCGGGTCACGAGTATAGACAACTCAGAATGCTTGATTTTCCCTAAATGAATGGATCTCACT
>NW_018735395.1:0-23280 GCF_002204515.2 Aedes aegypti
ACTGGAGGGCGTGAAGAGAGAGATATTTTTGTTTTGCTATACGTGAGACGTTACGACCTGGACGTTATCATTTTTGACAGCATGACACGAAATTTCTGAAGGCCTAGAATTTAAGCAGCCGTATATCGGGCCAAAACCTGCATTTTTGTAGCATTTATGGCGCATATACGGCTTTCTAGCATTAAATGACCTGCATTAACCCTTCTACCGGCAGCTTCATTTTTTACCACAAAATTCAAATTCAAATCGTTATAACTATTTTGTTTTTCAATATTTTTGCACCATTTTTTCACAAGCTCTCAAAAAACTTTTCTAGTTTTAGGATTTCTGTCGATATTGATCATTGGTCATCTGGTTTTGAAGATATTCCAAAATTTCTTGGGGACCGGCTCGTAACTAGAACCCCCCGTTAATTTCTCTGGCTACAGAATTTTAATCGTATTCGGATATTCACTCTTCGGAACAATACATTAATAAGAGTATGTTGTGAAAAAATGAAGCAATTTGGTGCAGTTATCTTTAAGTAATGACCATTTAGGTTTCTGGAACCACGCTGGCCAAATAAAGATCTTAAAAACTTCAAAAAACATCATATCGTAATTTTCAAATATCTCCAAAAATACTGAACCGATTTGTATGATTTTTTCAGAGAAGCTCTTTGTTACCTGGCATTATATAGCCCACATTTTATTTTTTTGATAAATTGATCAAAAACAAAATGGCCGCCAAAGACATTTTATATGGAAAATGTCGGTCCCCCAAGGAACATCGGAATATCTTCAGAGAAAACTAAAAACCTTTGAAAAATGTTTCATCGAGAAGAATCTCCGTCAAATATTTCGCTGAAATTTCTTCAACAATTCTAAAAGAAATCTTTCAAAAATTCGTCATAATCTGCTCTACTTTGTTTTATGAATAGTGCCACAAAATATCAGTAGGAATATAATCAAATCATTTTTCAGGAATTTACTAAGAACAGCATACAGAAATTTCTAAAGTCAAGAAGTTCTAGAGATTGAGCTGTGGGAGTTCTATAATTCTATTCTAAAAATCGTCAAAGGATTCAGCAATGCTTTAATAGATTATATCAAGAGTAATCTTCTGTTTATACTCAATGGATGTTCCAGAAATGTTTTCAAGATTTACTTCATGGAATGCTCACTGTATTTCTACGCATAAATATCTTACTATACAATTCGCAGCACTGATCTCGAGCAAAATATTCAGTACGCAGTTTTTAATTGGCCTGTTGTTTGGGAAAATCATTTTGAATATTCATTACGTTGATTTTACATCCCATGTGGAACACAATTTGTTTTATGTATTTATATTAGCGGTGTGCATTCATCATTCATTACTTGCCTGACGTAAATTTGATTGAAATTTTCACTATCAAACTATTATTTCTCATCCATTTTTCAACGAATTTTCAGTTGAATTTTCAGGGTCGCTGACAAAATTCTTCTAGTTTTTGGAACTGTGGTCATCGATACGAAATTTACAGTAATTTATCACGGGAAGTAACCCCACTTAAAGAATCAGTGACCACTTCAATTCCGAGTCCATGGTTTACGGCAAGTCAACTTCATGATTGAGCAAACCAAGTCTAGATAAAAATAGTTCAACCGTTTTTGGATGGCATGGCCACATGCTGGGTTGTTCCGGAATACCGGTTCAATGGTGAAAGTGGTTATTATATTGGCAAATCTAAAACTGGCTATTGACATATCAATCTTCATGAATTAGGATATCAAGTCCAAATCTGGTTTAAATGTATTTGAATGACTTGACCACATGTCGGATTGTTCCAGATACCAAGTTCCTTGGGGGAAATGGCCACTAAATTGGCGGCAATGAAACCTAGCTGGCGACATCAAACCTTATAAGTTCCCAAATAAAGGCTAAAGAAGGAAAATTCAAACGTATTTGGATGACTTCATAACATGCCAGGTTGTTTTGGAAACCCTGTTCCCCAGAAGAAGTGGCCATTATATTGGCGGTTCTGAAACCTAACTTGCGACACATCAAACTTCATGAATTTGAAAATCAAGTCAAAAGAAGAATAGTTCAAGAGGTTTTGGATAACCTGGCCACATATATAATCATTCCGGATAACTGGTTGCAAGTGGCAAATATGGTAGCGGATATAAAACTTATTTTGCGATTTATCAAATATCATTTATTTGCAAACCAAGTCCAAAAATGTCAAATCGTTAAAGATTTGTGTTCGTGATTTTGAGTTAAATATTTACTTCGCAGAATAACTTTGAATTTGCCGGGCAGCTGGGAGAATAAATTCCTATTTATTAGATCTTTAAAATTCTTTAGCTTACCCATCCACTCTTTCTTTCACTAACTTATATATTTTCTCATTATCACACATACAGAGAACAAAATATACTATAAAATCGTATTTCTTCACTTATACACATGTGGCTCCGTTTAGCACATGTCACTTGAGCCTTCATTAAGTGACTCAACTTAGTCTTAAGGATATACAACTTCTAAATTCGGTACAATCTATACGTAAGGACGGTCATCTACAGCAGTATGCTTAGCACATAGTCGGTCATTACTCTCAGTGGGACTGTTATGCGTAGAAATTGGCTACGGTTAAAAAATGAGCCAGAATCCAAAGTTTAACAAATTTCCGTAAACTGGAACTATTTTTTAAAACACATTTGAAATTGGCATTGAAATCACTTTTGAATCACCCCTCGGAAAATTTTATTTCGGGACGAGCTGTCATTATGTAAATTGAAATGTCATTGAGCAGACGGAGTGAAACCTTGTCTAATCATTTATAATATTAAAATTGAGATATTGAAGCGCTATAAAATCGTGCTATATTTAGAAAAATGCGCTCTTTCGATCAAGCTACGAAAAAACTGTGAATTTTTATCACTAAACTGCCGTTATACGCATAATTGTCCCATGTTACTTTTTGTGCATTTTGACTTTTTGTCATCAAACAGTTTAATTTTACGTATAGTTTTAGAAAACACACCGAAAATTAACTTTGTTCGGAAACTCAATGAAAAGCAAGCCAAGTCATTTTGTCCCATTGTTGAATTTCCACGCATAACTGTCCCACTACTGTATTTCTACGCATAACTGTCACACTATACAATTCGCTGCGCTGATCTAGAACAAAATAGTCAGTAGGCAGTTTTGAATTAGCTGGTGTTCGGGAAAATCGTTTTTGAACACCTTCTTACGTTGGCTTTACATTCCATGTGGAACACAACCTGTTTTATGTGTTTGTATTATCGGGATTAGACTGGCCCTTAAACAAAAAAGTTGTAAAACTCAACGGGGCACCCCCTAAATATATCCCTAAGGGTAAGAAAAATGCTCTCTGAAAATTTCAACTCATTTGGTTGTTCCCCCAGCTGGCGCATTCAATTCGAAGTTTGTATGGAAAATACGTTTCAAATATATTGAAAATTGACACCATGTTACTGTTTCGTTCCGTTATACTAGTTGTTCGCGTTCAATTGAGCCCAGAATGACAAATTCACTAGTTGAAACCCTAATGAACATAGTTGCAGAAGGTTGTATCTGGATTTAAGCTCATTTTCATTAACGTTTCAATTATTGAAAGTGAGGCTAAGATCAGCACTCCCGTACAATCACTTATATGCATGCACCTTGTACCGCAGCTCGCCCAACGTCTTAGGTGGCTATGATTCGCTGAGTGGCTACCACCCAGCAATGTTGCAGAAAGACTAAGCAGTATTGCAAATCTACTTCAGTTAGCTAAAACACCAACTTTCTCAATTTTAATCATCATACAACCTTCTACAATATTGTTCACTATGGTATCAAGTAGTGTTTTTGACATTCTGAGTTCAATCTAACGCGATCAACAATTTTCCTGACCCGAACAGGAGATGATGTTCTATTTCCCGTATGTTTTGAGCTGAAATTCCCATATTAACTTCAATTCAATTGCGCCAGCTCATGGAACGACCAAATGAGCTGAAATTTTCAGGAAGTCTTCCTCTAACCCTAAGGAATAATCCTGGGGGGTGCCCGTGGAATTATACAACTTTATTTTTCTTCCATACTGAGCTGGGCCAGTCTAATCGGGATGCATTCATCATTCATGCGAGCCTGACGTCAGATTAGATTGAAATTTTCAATATCAAAATTTTATTTCCCATCCGTTTTTCAAGGAATTTCAAATGAATTTTCAGGATCGATCACAAAATTCTTCTAGTGTTTGGAACCGCGGTCATCGATTAAAAATTTACCGTAATTTTGGATTAATCACGGGAGTAGTGAAATAATCCCACTTGAAGAAAATGTAACCACTTTTAATTTCGAGTTCCATGGCTTGCGATTAATTAGCTTCATGATTTAGCAAACCAAGTCTAAATAAAAATAGTTCGACCGTTTTTGGATGACTTGGCCACATGCTGGGTTGTTCCGAATACCGATTCCTTGGGGGAAATGGCTTCTAAACGGTTCTGAAACCTAGCTGGTAACATCGAACCACATAAATTCCCAAATCCAGGCTAAAGAAGGGTAAGTCAAAGGTTCTTGGATAGCAGGTTGTTTTGGAACCCCTGTTCTCCAGAGGAGGTGACCATTATATTGGCGGTTCTGAGACCTATCTTCTTGATAAAGTCAAGAAGAAGTCAAAAGAAGAATAGTTTAAGAGGTTTTGGATGACCTGGCCACATACTGGGTTATTCCGGATTCCAATTTTTATTTATTCCAATTTGAAACGATTCGATTCGTGCTTTTAAATTACAATTTTACGTTTTCCATGTCGTTTTATTGAATTTATAGGTTGAACTCCACACGTTTGATCCATAATTGTGGGGCCATGGTATCAAACATATAATTTTGTATAGAAAACAAACTGACAATTTAGAAGCGCGCGAATAAATTTCTGTTTCAGTTCTGTTCATTATCTAATCATTTAATAATTGATCAAAATTGAAAGAAGCAAGTAATTTACAAATAGCACTTTATGTTTGCAAAATTATCTTTTTTTCTTGGCAAAATATATGATACTGTGGGACGAATAAAGGACATACAAAACACCCAACAGACCAATGGAGAGTGCTCCGATTGACGAAAAGCTTCTTCTAACTGGAAAAAGAAAGGATGGTTTACTGCGTTACACTTACAATGCGTGTAAATTACTGTTCGCCGTCAGCGCATGGTTATGAGCTCCACAATAGAACACATTTTCCTATGAGAAGTAAGGGTGCATTGGTGTGCGGGTGTTCATTGGTTTTTCAGTTCTGTCGCCTAAACGGTAAAATATACCACTTTGGCGTCTATGGACGATGAAACAAAAAATATTTTTTTGAAATTTTTTCATGATACAGACGATAGTTTTTCCGCTATTTTTCCGACAATTTTTTCCATGGTGAAAAATTTTCTGAGAAATGTTTTTCTTTTTATATTTTTAATAGATTGCTGAGGAAATTTCCCTTCGATTTCATGAAAAGACTTTTGTTTCTACGATGCATAGTTCAGGAGATATGAATTTTTACAGTTTGAGGTATATAGGAAAATCGTGAAAATTCATCTAGAGTTTTCCGGGAAAATAGGCCACTATATTTTTTTTTGGATTTCCTTTTTGGTCATATATCCACGAGCTCTACCTCTGGTGAAATTTCATGCAAATCGGAGAACCTCCGGCCCAAACCTGTCCGATAATTAAAAAAAAATGCCCTACTATCAGTGGGACTGTTATGCGTAGAAATTCACCAAAAACCCAGCATTTCTAGGTATAACAGTCCCACTATGAATTTTGTAGCTAAATTTACTTCATTTCCATAATACAAACTCTTGACTCTAATGAACACGCTATTCTTTATACTATTGTAAAGATTTGATATAATTTACCACACTCCTGGTCAATACGAGGCCTAAATGTGTTAAAATCTTTAAACGCGTTTTTCTCGATTGCATATTTTGGAACATGGGACAATTATGCGTATAACGGCAGTGCTGATCTAGAATTTTTTTTGTTGAATCGTGGGTAGGACAATCCTTCGACTGTCCTACCCAGGTGTTTTTGTGCGTAGTACATGTCCCGCGCCACTGAAGTCAAGTAATAAATAAACAATCATCTTTTGCACAAAACCTACATAAAAATTAATCAATTTCCCGAAAACGAATTATTCCACAAACTGTGTTTCTATTGCGGGCGCTCGATACATATAGGAGTGGATAATGTAAATCGCGCACGAATTTGATGTAAGAGTGATTTATACCCCATCGCTTGTGGCTTATTTTAAGCGTGCATACAAGCTATGTTCCATCGACACTTTAAAAAATAACAAGTGTATTAGGCGGCATCCACAAATTACGTAACGCTCTAGGGGGAGGGGGGGGGGAGTAGGCTCAAACGTTACGGGCTCATACAAAATTTTTAAATTTTTCATACAAAAAGCGTTACGGAGGGGGGGGGGGGGGAGGTTATCGAAAATTTCCAATTTTTGCATTACATAATAAATGGACGCTGCCTTATTGTGAAAGGTTAATTTTTTCAAAAGAAAAATTACGAATAGTATGGACGAATTTTCAAATCTTATGAGGAACAACAGATTGGTAAAGAATTTTTTTTTATGCAATAATATGAACTTCTATATGACACACACTGTAACCTTCCCCTAACACAAATTATGTCACACTTAATTTCAACTTTTTCAACCAACCTCATCCCAACCCCTCTCCATTCGACACATATTTTGCTTGGTACCTCTGAAAAGTTTCTTAGGCTTGACACGCTTGTATTGACCGCCTGCCTCCCCTTGGAGCATGACATAGTTTGTACATGATCCCTATTAGCTTAGGAAAAAATACATGTTATGTACATAATCGTTTAATATTGCAAAACAATCTGTAAGGGTTCACACTTAAATTATTTTACGGATTCCTGTAAAATCTCAACAGCTGAACAGTTCGGTGAAATAAATTAACGGAGTACGGTAAATTTTTACAGTATTCCGTGAAAAATCACCGGAATCCGTAAAATTTCGACGGAATTACGGTGTGCTATTTCACCGAACTGTTCAGCTCTGAGATTACGGTGAAATTCACCGTAAGAGCTTAGTGTGTTTATTCACAAATTTCATGAAGGTCATTTTTGGCACCCACTCACCCCCTCGTAACGCTTATTGTATGAACATTTTTCAAATTGTGTATGACCTGTAACATTTTCCGGACACCCATCCACCCCTTTTAGCGTTAAGAAATTTGTGAATGTAATCGTTTGTCAAACCCATGCTTGCTGGATATCTTTTACCCACGGGACAATTATGCGTTTATGGCGGTTTAGTGATCTCTGTTTGACTAGAATTTTCTCAGCGTGAAGTTCAAAGATCTTGCATGCAATATCATGGACGATTACATTTTGTATTTCTGGATAAGTTGTGTGCAATGCACTCTATGATGCAACAAATCAACGTAACATATCACATTTTTTGGTCAAATATAATTTTGATCGTTGATTTCATTAAAATGTTAGATGGTTTGTGTCGGTTTATCAAAAAGTCTACTTAAATAGTTATTTTACTCAGCAATCGAATATTCTTCTGTAATTTCTGTAATTCACGAAAAGCAAAAGTTCTTTTTCTAAGCTTCGAAACGACGGCTGAGCTACCACTCGATATAACTTCTGTTTTTTTTTCTGAATGTATTGCCTTCTAATTTCACCTCTGCATTAGAATTTTTCTTCAACAGAGAAATAAATGTTGCTTCTCTTCAAGAAGGATCTGAAAAGAAATGCAAAGTGGTAAAAATTCGAACATTAAGTAAAATTGTTTCAGAGTGTAGATATTTGGTTTATCTCTACGGTTCTAGTCTACAATATTATGCGCTACTTTTGGTGCATGTATTGGATATTCTTGCGTGGCGACACCTGTACTTCAAACATTCAACTTTGCATTTGGACGTATTTCGCAACTAGATGCTCTTGCACAAAACATATGCAAAAAGGATGGGATAGGTATAACCCAAGGCAGAACATTTTCGTTAGGGGAACTGTGGGTAAAATGAACAGGTTTGTTATTTTACGGTAATTATGCTATAAATCTATGTAAAACATAGCACCATCCTTAATCATCAGACTAAGAAACTATTTCGACAACTCTAGCACCATCTAGAACTGTCAAAAGCTGGAAAAATAAACTAAAACAAAGTACGCCTCTCCGTTTTCTCATATGATGTTAATTTTCACTCGTGGAATTTAAGGTTTTTATGACTAAAATCATCAAAATTCTATTGAACTGCGTTGCAAATCATATTTTTAAAGTACTGTCATCCCTCCCTTACTCGATATTGAAGGGACCATCGAGTTAGGAAGGTATAGAGTTACAGAACACAAAACCAGTGCAACTGCGATCTAAGGGACCATCGAGTTAGCCATGAAAACCAACTTTTACTATGGTTCTCTAACTCGATATCGAGATAAGGAATATCGAGTAAGGGAGAGTTAACTGTATTTATGATAAGTAGATGGAAAATTAAAGTATTTTTATCTTACAAATTCTTAGAACAAATGATTTGAATATGTTGATTTTTTGGGGGTAAAATGAACCACTCGAGATGGGGGTAATATGAACACCATGGCAGGACGAATACTACCGGATTTTATTTCAGATGCCGAGAGATTTCCGGAGAAAATACAAAGACACACATGGATTTGTCGCAGCTAAACGTTCCATCGATTCCGGAATGAGATATGCATTGATCATGTACCAGATGCCGAGAAACAGGCCGCAACCAGTTTAATTTGAATGGTGTTCATTTAACCCACACTGCATGTTCATTTTACCCCCAAGTATATGTTCATATTACTCTCATTACATGTTCATTTTACCCACATGTTTGAAACATTGACTCTGTGGAAAGAAATTTTCAATATTTTAATCATTTTGATAAAATTCTATTTCCATCACAATATTTCAACTTGTCACATTGCATAAACATCCTTCTTCAATTCTGAGCTATTGAAAATGAATCTGACAGCCTCATAAGCAAGAAAACATGAAAATTGCTTACCCCCAGTTCCCCTATAAATTTCTAATCAACAAAAACTTCACATTTTAGCTTGGAAGAGTGTTCGTTAAACGTCGCATTTTAAATATATAAGAAATTATTGAATCAATTCAACATATTTACTACAATAAAGCAAATAATAATAATTACAGAAATAACTTGCCCCTGCCACTATTATTGAGTCATTAACAACTAATAACTAATTATTAACCCTCAAGTGCACATGGGCAAAAATTATGACCGATTGAATGAATTGCTTGCTTTTCCCATAGTAATTCCCACACAAACTTTGAACGGCTTGTGCAGTGTTAGTTTGCATCCAAAAAAATCTACAAGTTTGATTCACTTATTCTAAAAAACGTCCATCGGACGTCGCGTTAGTAAACAAAAAAAAATTGTAAACTTTGATGATAAATTTTAATAGAAGTATAAGTAGTACAACACTAGTTAGAAATCATGCACCAATAATGTCACGCTCCATGGGGGAGGGGGAGGAGGTGGTCAAGCCAGGCCATGAGGCAAACGTTCAAGTCATGTGATAACGATTTTGCTATCGAACCAATCCTTGACAGAATTCCAGCTTGCACACGCCATTTCACCTTGCCAAATGCAAATCGACACTACAGATCCACGTTGAAAAGAATCAAAATCGAACGTGTGGATTATTTTCAGTGTAGAATGGAAAAATGTGGAGCAAAAGCAATTTTTTGAATCGTACTTGTATACACTAGGTCGTATGAATAAAACCGAGTACTTGCTCATGCTCAACTCGACTTGAGCAAAGTAAAGTCTGTGAGCATTTACTTAAAACCGTATGAATAAAACAATACTTAACTCAGAGTAAGTTCGAAATTCGAACATAGCTTTTACTCTGCCAAAATTTTGTTTTTGTTTTGACTATCCAATATTTTCAGGGTGCAAGAAGTAGTCCAGCGGTGCAAATCGTACACACCGAAGTGCCTTTCCGGGAGTTAACTGTTTTTTTTTTTCTCGTTCGCTGCCACTTGCTGATGGGGCCAAAACTCCCCGGTGAAACTCAGCATAACTTCTGCCGGAAATGCGTCGGTAAGTGCAAAAATTCAAAATCATCCTGTGCCGTCTGCAACGGTAATATTTTTATTATTTTTGTCTCTCATCCCTCATCGTTGGATAGACAGCTACGACAAAGCAGGTGACCGTGTCTTTCAGTGGAATTGGTGCACAGGGACAAACCTGAGTTCACCAAACAACAGCAATCGGAGTCCCAAGGGGTAGATCAGCACGGCATCAGAATCCAAACCAGCAGCAACTTTAGCATCAACAATACAAGGGAGTTAGATTCCGTTCGGCAAAATGGATCCACTGTTCATTCAAGGGCAAGCCACCAATAGGAAGAACAGAACAAACTGGTAAAATGTTTCGCGGACAATTCGGCTATCATGAGTGAGTTCAACACAACATAGAGGACCGGAATGACAACTACCAGAGAAGCCATAGGACAAAGCACTGGCGTTGCTCAAACAGAGATGTCGTCGACATCCACAGGATTATGGGCGAAGCCAAATAGGGCACGCATTCCACCCTTCTATGTCCGTTGAAAAAAACATAAACTATGCTACTTAATCGGACGCTTATTTTTTTTAAATACTTCCAACATCCTCGAACAGCCATGTTGATGGCAAGGACAACTTCTAGTGGATTTTCTTTAATCTTGACTGCCGAATATATTAAGAACCTCTCTATTATACTACTAATTAGGTACCTCAAACTAAATTTATTAAAGGATTCTTCGAATTAGTTCGGAAACCATTGAAACATTTCTCTAGAGATTCCCAACATTTTTCCAAGAATTTTCTCAATAACCTACACCAACTGCAGGCCAAATTTCAAAAGCAATCTTAAGTAGTGGGCCATTTTTTTTCAAGGCAGCAATTCCAAAACTGTTGTTAACTCGAATATAAATGATAATAATTTCTATAGGAATAATTAAAAATATATTTACCGAAGAATTATTTAAATGATTTTATTAGGGATTACTCTAGAGATTTCCTAATTTTTTTCAAGATTTTCTCAGTACACTCTCCACAGATTCTCACGGAAATTTATACTCTTATGCTTATCTTAGAGATTTCAAAAAGATACTACAAATATTTGACATTCTCAGTTGACACATCTATTTATTTGGAAATTTTACAAGTAGGTCTTGAATTTATTTTTAGAAAAACACAAAAAAACTGCTACACTAGAACATTTTTTGTAACAAATGTTACAGCAGTTATTTCAATTTTTCCTGCATAAACTACTTAAAGGACTTCTCAAAAAGTACAATGATTTTCTTCCAAATATGTAAAAATTTCACTTTTCATATGTTTAGATTTTTTTTTTTTACAGAAAATGTTAAAAGGTTTGTTCGAGGAAGAATGAGGAATTATTCCAAGAAAATCTCCAGGATTTATTCAAGAAATTTTTGCAGTGGTCAATCTAGATATTTTTCAGTGAAAATAAAATACCTCTCAAAATATCATTTCTTTAGAGAGCCTTCAAAATAAATTCCTCTAATGATGTCTTGAGTGACAATAACAATTTTCGTAGTGATTTCTCTAGAAATAATTTAGGAATACTGTGATAAATTCCTTTTAAAATCTTTTCACAAATTTCTACTTGAATTTGATAATAATTTCATTGAGTTTATTGCAAGCGTTAATCATGTATTTTTTCTATAAACTTTTAAATGATTCTATCCAGTCTATCTTTTCTCCATTTTACTAATTTTACTAATTTATGGAGATTCTTCTAGAGAACTCTTCAAGATATATCTTTGGGTTTCTATCCTGGAATTCTTTAAGGATTTACTTAAGAAAATAATTTAGGAATCACATCAAGATCTTCCAAATATTTTCTAGAAATACATTCTACAAAATTTCATAAGTAATCCTGAAAATTCATTGAATGTAGAAATCCAAGGAATGTGGTTTAAACGTTTATAACAATTATCAAAATCGACACGGAGTCTTGAAATTTAAGGGTTTTCGAAAACTTGTGAAAATGATACAAAATATGTAAACCAAAAACAAAAGCTTCATCGCTATTCGATTTTTTTTTTGTAGTCATACAATTAAATCTCGAGTAAATCAAATAAATTTTGGAACTCGTATTCAAGTAAATTTGGAACTCGTATTAATATACAAAGTAAGATTGATGAAATTTCAATGGAATTTATGAGAAAAGTTTATTAACGAAGTTCTCGAAAGCCCTTTTTAACGTTTTTTTCTCCTTCAATTCAAACAAGTATAAGGTGTTTATGTTTTTTGGGCAGAGCGTTACCCGTATATAATTTGGCCACCTCCATTTGATTTTGCCGTAAATGGCTAAATTGTATACGTGTAACGGTCTGTTTAAATTATTTTGATCACCCTACTGAATACGTCAAGAATTCTTCCAATAATTAAATGAAAAAATTACCTAGGGATTATTCTATAAATAGGTCGGCATCAGCTCGGACTATGTGATAATTTGGCTTTAAAAAGATTCCAATTCTATGAATTTTGATATGTACGTTTTCTCAAATTCAATCAATAAAACTTGCTCTGGTGTGACGTAACACCGACCAATTGTTATTGATATTCCACCAGGATGTTTGAAAAAATACTCAGATTACAACTATTCGTCCATCCATTCTCCTATTTTTATCATATTTACAAATTTAAAAGTATCTTTCGCGATGGTTTGTTACCAACTGAGCATGGTCAGTAGGTGACTCAGGATTTTCTGAGCATTTACTCAGGTTTTACCGCTTTATTCATACGAATTTGGATGTTCGAAAAGTAAATGCTCAAATGCTCAATTTTATCATGCCAACTTGAGTCAATGCTCAAGAAAATGATTTGACAGATGGATTTGAGTAAAGTAAAAGCTTTTGCTCAGTTTATTCATACGACCTACTGTCCCTACAATACCGTGATGAATCAAAATCCGGACTGTACCAATATCCAGACGCTCTGGTAATATTCATAAATTAAAGCTAGATTTGAATCATAATATGTTTGGATTTTATTCATATTCTTTACTTTTAACACTGTTGATCATTGTACTATCATTTTAAATCTAGTTACCACTGCCAAATAATTGATAAAAATAATAACAAATTATTAGTTCTTGTTGGACGTCATTTCGTCTCGGTCCGTGAAAATTCAAGTTTAAAAGTCTATCGACGCACAAGTCGAAACACAAACAACGTTTTGTTGAAGAAGAAGTGTGTGAAATATTTTTCATGCAGTGTGTTGAATATAATTGATACAGAAAGCTTGTGTAAATGTTCGGTAACGTTATTATTGAAGAATATAATGGAAATATGTATTTTTCACTGTGTTAAGAGGCTGTCCGGGATTACGTGTCAGTGGTTCTAAATCCGGACATCGTTTGGAAAGTCTAAATTTAACTAGTGAAAGTGACTGTTTTACGAAAAAGTTAAGGAAGACTTGTAAAAAATAATCATTAAAGGCTGTGTGTCGTTTATCAGAACACCATATAATGCAATATAAATCTAATATATCTTTCGTAATTGACACTCAAGCCGCATCAACTCCAATTACAGCTGCACACGCTCCAGTTCGGGTAACCAAAACATTAATATTTACTTACGTGCTATAACTTGTAACACTGTAAAAAATATACATGCTTCGATACGGTTGGAGAGTGATATTGTGTTAATTTTGACATCATTTTGTCAAGCGGTATTCCAATATTTCAAGTTTTAACACAGATGTCCGGATTTCGATCCAACAGTGTCCGGATATAAAAACATCTTTTACATTCGGTGTCCGGATTTAAGGACAAGGTAAGCATTAATACTTTAATACTTTTCTTGTAAAAATCATGGTTAATACAGGATATTACATCACTTTTATGAAAATTTGATTTGTAAAAATTGTGTTGAATAATACACTTTCAAGAATATTCTAATAAAACATACGTATCTAAGAGTTCGAACATATGTGTAGTCTTAAGCGTCCGGGTATTGATTCATCACGGTATGGGATTTTTTTTTTAATTTATGTTGAATTTCCGGAACGAATCGCCGCATAAAGCTAACGGCTTTTTAAAAGCAAATTTATAGATTCTACTGTCTCCTCAACGTCTCCTCAAGACGATCAAACTATTCCGACTCAGTTTCCCTCACAGTTAACTAGCTTCTGACTCAATATTCGTTGGATAATCTGATTCCGACTTAATTCGAATCTTCAAACGGATGTAGAATCAGAACCTATTTAAGAGATTCAGAATAAGTCGTTTAATTACGTCATTAGGCAATAAAATAATATTTTGACAACTCCAAAAGCAGTACTGAACAGAGCCACTTTTCGATACTGTTATTTGTGGCTGAAAACAATAATTTTTCCTTACTGTTTCTTTTGGTAGCAAAAGTAGGCCTTAAGTTTCTAAATTTTCCTTTTATGAAAGAAGGCTGCATATACAACAGGTTTGTTTAAAACAATATTTTTGATCACTCTTTTAAAAGTTTTCCTTTGTAGTGGGTTTCCGTTGATGAAGTTTGAAATCTTTTGACCAATGCAAATAGGTATCGACAAACTGGAATGTGAAAACTATCGTGCGATCACTATCCTGAATGCCGCCTACAAAGTGCTATCCCAGATTATCTTCCGTCGTCTATCACCAATAGCAAATGAGTTTGAAGACTCCCGTAAGCTGCCAGACTTCATAAAAACTCTATCGAAAGACCCATTGGAATGGTTTTGGGAACTCTCCGAAAGACTGACGGTTCGCTCACTGTAGATCCCACAGAAACACTGAGTGAAATGCTGAGGACTCACTTCCCTGATTCAATCCCTGAAGCGAGCGTGAACGCTAATGGCGACATACATGGGCGTCTCTGGTTAACAAGAACTCCTGTCATGAGACTCAAGTACTATAAGAAGTCGCATTGAAGGTTGCCAAAAAAGCCTTTACGCAAGCTTACTCCGACCCAGCTATAAAAATTAAAACGTCAGCAAGCAATGTCAGGAAGGGGTGAATCAAAGTTTATAGCAAGCTAGCGTAAAAAGCTGGATAGGGCGATATTCGAAACTCAAAAGGCAATAGATGTCTCTTTTTCAGTGATAGTAAAAACGAAATCCTGAAGCAAAGAAAACACCACGGAAGATGAACTAAACACAAAAAGTTATGTGTTCACTTTACACTTGATTTCTAATCACTACTGTTTGATCCAGTTTCCTTATTGCAAGCAATTTACGTTTTTCATTATTTTCCATACGTTTTGACAGTTCTACTACCATTCTTCCATGCGCTTGTGTTTAAAGTTTGAAAAAAATTGAGAATCCACCGTTGCGCGATCAGTGGGTGGAATACAAACATCAGTGTCGTCGCTCGACAGCCGGTAAGAGAAACTGAATGTTCGAAAGATTGTTGTCTGTAATTTTAACCCGCTGGCGCCAACTGTTAGCGTTTGAGAACAAAATAAACAGTCATTATCCTATTGCAGAAAAATGCAGTGGCAAGAAGGTGGACCGAGTATTCCTCCAGGCTCAATCAAATTCTACACTGATGGATCGAGAATAAACATCGTTCTGGAGTGCACGGGACCAAGTACTAAATCTCTGTTTCCTCTCGGACAGTGGCCTACAGTTTTCCAGGCTGAAGTGTATGCTATCATTGATGTGTGCAGCTCAGCATAAAGAGGAATTACAGAAATGCCACAATCTGTATTTTCTCCGACAGCCCAAGCAGCTCTTCATGCTCTGGAAGCTTACACTTTTAACTCAAAATTAGTGTGGGAATGTGTTCTTGCTCTAAAAACCCTAGCCATCCGCAATCGAGTTGAACATATATTGGATCCCGGGGCATACGGGTCTAGAGGGTAATGAAATTGCCGATGAGCTAGCCAGGAATGAATCGGCCAATACATTCGTTGATCCTGAACCATTCTTGGCTGGTTGTCCAGTCAAATTATATCCAATTGGAAAACAGTTTCCACAGATTCGTCACAATTAATTCGAAACAAACACAAAAACTTATTGGTCTCAACAAAAGGACCCCAAGTAAACCACTAACACTTGGACCAGCATTCATACTGCATTATATTGCGTATGAACGGCAACGGAAATTAATGCTCATTCAAGGCAGCTAAGTGCTCCTTCAGAGCAGGTTTTGGCGAAATAACGTGCTGCTTTATAGCTAGACCTTCAGGAACGTTGCATTTGACTGTCAAAAAATGTAACGCCTAAGGTAAGAGCAAGACAAAACAAAAATATGTTACCCTCCTTTTCTCTCCCATGACACTGCTTGATTGAGATGTTTTTTTTTGTGGTGAAGTATATTTTGCTTTTGGCATCCGTATTGGGACTTGAACTGATGACCTGGAAGATTGATAACAGCGTGTAGATGATGGTTTTCCGCGCTACAGGGATAAGCTAGAGACGTTGTATGCTGCGTGAAGATTTTTACCCTATTTAAGGTGCGTGCGGTTCGCCTAGGTTCCGGTACAGCGAATCATATACGAGCATATTATTTAGGTGGCAGAATAATACAAAATGAGGATCGTTTGAGATCAGCTGGTAAAACAAATTTGTTCCTGTAGAACTAACGCATTCCTTTGTATGAAAAGCAAAATAGAAAGGTTTGTGCTGGCTAGTTTTCCAATTAAATTATTCTCAATGGCAACAATTCGGGAGTTCGAAGTTGCTGATGTTGTCTTGGGTTTTATGCGAGAAAAACAGAATGAACACACTTGTTGACAGTTCCTTGCGTGATTTTTCATTGGTGCGGAGTGCGATTCAATATCTCTTTCATCGTCGTAGCCGGTAATAGCCCCATTCTATGGGTATGAGAAGGACAAAAAATACCATCAAATCAGTAACATATTATCTGTACTTCTCTTACGAAGAATTAACACAGCAACAAAAAGCATTCCAAGTGTTCCGTACCGAAAACAGCTCGTGCAGTTGAAATGCTTGTAATTGACCAAGTGTCCTTGAAGTAGATTTGCGTTTCCTAATCAAAGGCAGCTATGCAATCAAACTGCTTGACTAGGGCAGCAAGCAGTTCAAATGCTGAGAGCGGCCAGCTGTACAGCCTATTTAAATGCTTGGTGGTTGCCTGGGACCTTAGCACCTACACCGGTCTATCAACTGGACACTGCCCCAGCAGATACCATTCACGAAAGATCGGAGCCATCCAAAACCCAAATTGCCGTTTCTGTTGTGAAACGTGCGAAACCTCTCAACACCTTCTCTGCTCCTGCAGTGCACAACGAAGAAGGTCCAAAATGTTTGGCTGAACTTTTTGGAGCCAGCCGATATTTGGAACGCATTCCCCAGGGAAGTGGTCGGCTTTATCAGGCTGATCGTACCAGATTGGGGGATTCACAATGCTGCAACTTAGGACTTCTGCCCATCAATGGCAGATGGCTAAAAGGCACCGTGCAAAGTATTCCGGTGGCGTTCTCGCCACTGAGGGTTTTTGTACAAGCAGAAGGGTGTATCACAATAGTTCTAAAAAATGGACGAAGTGATCTCACCCGACAGAAGAAGAAAAAGAAGAAGAAAAATATGAGTTTGTGGGAAGTTATCAAGCTGGTTTCATCATGGCCGCTCGACGATGGACCAAATCTTCACTGTACGTTCAAAATCCTCCAGAAATGCCGTGAATACCATGTCCCAACGCACAACCTGTTCATCGATTTTAAAGCGGCTTACGATAGCATCGACCGCGAAGAGCTATGGAAAATCATGGACGAGTACAGCTTTCCCGGGAATCTCACAAGACTAGTAAAAGCAACGATGGACGGTGTGCAGAATAGCGTGAAGATTTCAGGCGAATGCGTCAAAAAACAAAGTACATGGATAGGCGGAACCAAGCGCGACAGAACCCGCCTGTGTTACGCTAGACGGGGGATTCTTTTGAGGTGGTTGATGAGTTCGTCTATCTCGGATCCTTGTTAACGGCTGATAACAACGTTAGTCGTGAAATACGGAGGACGCCATCATCAGTGGAAGTCGCGCCTACTATGGGCTCCAGAAGAAGCTGCGGTCGAGAAAGATCACCCCCGCACCAAATGTACCATGTACAAAAACGCTTATAAGGCCGGTGGTCCTCTATGGACAAGAAGCATGGACCATGTCGGGAAGAGGACCTGCATGCACTTGACGATCTTTGGGCGGAGCGCAGGAGAACGTTGTGTGCGGCGGAGAATGAACCACGAGCTCGCTAGGCTCTACGGCGAACCCAGTATCCAGAAGGTTGCGAAAGCCGGAAGGGTGCGCAGGGCAGGGCATGTTGCAAGTCTACCGGACAACAATCCTGCAAAGATGGTGTTCGCACGAATCCGGTTGACACAAGCAGGCGGGGAGCACAGCGAGCGAAGTGGCTTGATCAGGTGTAACAAGATCTGAAGAACGTGGGGCCAAAATCGAAGTTGAAGAGACACAGCCATGGACCGGAGTAAAATTGGCGTAAAACCGTAACGAGGTTTTATCAAATTAATTGATGTAACACCAACTATATAAGTAAATAGATATTTTGTGAGGACCTTTTGTTATTAGATAATCCAACTTTACTTCTAGGTTAGTACCGTCCCCAAAGCATTACAGAGCATTCGTTGTAACGTGTGGCCAGTAAGGGCGATTCAATTCACAAAAAAAAAAAGTTTTGAAATTCTAACTGACAAGTACAACTTATCACCTCAAGTAAAAACTCATTCCTCAAGTTGCTGGTGGTGACCAATCGATAAAAATTTCAACGCAAAACATTTATTGTGTTTATTAGATTTGTGCTTATGAATATTCGATTTGTAGCTTCGTCGTTTCTTTTTATTAACTATAGAATTTCATTTACTAAATCAGGAGAAGATCCAAAAGACGTTTCAACCGAGTGATATTTCAAGGGATTCCACTCATAAATTGAAAAGCATTCACCACGTTTTGGAATTACATGTATTTGGCTTTCATACCTACAATCGAATAAAGTTCTAAACTTGATTACCATCCTTTCTCTTAGATCGGGTCCTTTAAATATGCCTTTAGGTGCGCTGTTCAATTATGAGATTTAGTTACACTGAAGTTACTTCTTTCTTAAAACTATGTACAATAAATAGTCAACGGCGAAGCGACTTTCGGCTTCCCATATGCTTATGCAGACGATCAGAACTGGTT
The DNA here is from genome assembly GCF_002204515.2 of Aedes aegypti. Classification (NCBI taxonomy): domain Eukaryota; kingdom Metazoa; phylum Arthropoda; class Insecta; order Diptera; family Culicidae; genus Aedes; species Aedes aegypti. Next base: position 19,173 of record NW_018735395.1, read on the forward strand.
TGATAATGTGTCGAAAATCTTCAATGAGTAGCTACGGGCGTCTATTTACAGGTATACCTACGGAACTGCGTCACGTTTCTCTGGCTATGTGCTAATGTTTTAGGGTTGCTTTAAAACCCGTTTCGAGATGCTTGTACAAATTTACATCGTTTGCCTTATCATCCTAAAAAGGGTGCACCTTACATCTAACAAGTGTTTTACTTGCTTAAAATCAATGAGTGACTGGAAACGACTCAATTTCTTTTCGCTAAACAGGTAAAGATGATCGATTGAAGTGGGATTTTTTATTCCGAGTCGCTGTCAGGTCACGTGACATTGATCTCCTCGTCCGAGTCATCCGAGTTGGACTCGTACTCATCGTAATACATCCCGGACGACATATTGTCGGATGATGAGCAGCTGTTGGAACGGGCGTTGGAAAACTGCTCCTCCCGTTGCTCCGGCGGCCAGCAGAAGCTCACGATCACGATCCGCATTAGCATAGAAGCTGTTCATCAAAGACGGCCGTGTTTGCTGTTGTTGTTGTTGCTGTTGCTGTTGATGGGCGTTGCCGTGATGTCATCGAACTCGTATTTTGAACTCCACGCCTCCTACGATTGGGGGTTAGAAAGTACGAAGTTTGGTTTGAAGTTGATCAAAGCGGATGACTTGGGAACTCCTGTTCCTACCAGAAGAGGTGGTTTGGAAGATTGCGGGGATGGGCTCTGCTGATGAGGAGATTGTGATTGCTGAGGATGCTGAAGTTGCTGATCTGATATGGTTGGTGGGGGTGTGCGGGTGGCGAAAGGGATTGCGGTCGATCGGTGCGGGCATCCGACAGTCTGGGTTTGGATTATTCTTGTTGGGAAGTGTCTGATCGCGGGATCCACCACTGGCCAGTAGTTCCCGTTCCTTCGAATTGCGCCACTTCATGCGACGATTTTGAAACCATATTTTAACCTGAAAGAAGAAAAATATAGGAATGCTTTGTTAGTTTAATTAGAATTCTGCTGTGAGTAGTCAAGGGTGTAATCAAGTGGTATATGCAGATAAGGGTCGTTTGGTCCCCCTTTGAGGCCGATGTGAAAATTTACTTCTATCTTCTATCTTCTATCTTCTATCTTCTACCTTCTATCTTCTATCTTCTATCTTCTATCTTCTATCTTCTATCTTCTATCTTCTATCTTCTATCTTCTATCTTCGATCCAAGCATTACTTTTCGGATCGAACTTTTGAGGACGCTCGTAATTATGAAATCCTACGCCCATGATTACAATAAACAGAATACATAATGTAAAACGATATGTATTGGAATAGATAAAAAACATTCGTCTTCCAAACACTTTTGAGAATCGTAATTAAAATCACTTCCGTATTCATCATTAACATCAATCGTTTATTATTCAAATTTTGAATTCAAGAGAACGAAGACATGTTTTTTACAGATTCAACGACCATTTGATTTGATCTTCAATCAAAAGTGCCGCCGCCAAATTTGAATGTACAGTTCCACTAATGCATTCATTACAACCAAGAATATGTACCGGTCAATTTCGCCATCCCATTTGGTATCAAATATTCGCACGTACACATTTTGGAATTAACCAACTTGCGTCATTTTTTCCCTGATCTTGAACCTGCGTTACCCGTCGTCCAACCTTAGTCTCACCGCTCATAAGACGACAAATTTCGATTCGGTTTTGTGTACTTTTGCTCATACACCTGTCGATCGAGGCAACAGAAAACGGAAATAATCTGATGTTTGCCGAAGATATTAACGATCGCATCTCGTCGAAGGGGAGGTCCATTCCCGGTTTTCGACAGAAGAAACAAAAAAAAAAACTCATCATTGCCGGTACTGTCTGAAGGTCGACAAATTTCGACAAATAATTGATCATTTGCTTCCACAGTCACAATTCAGGTATGTTCGGTTCTTCAAATGTGTGCAAATATGGTCAATCAAACGATGATCGTTGCTCCCAGTCAATTTGTAAGGTAAACGTGCCTTTCGCTCAGATGTCGTCAAACCGTACCTCTCGAAAAGTTATTCGTGGGGTTTTCAAATGTTTCGATAATGCGTGTCCGATAGCTGTTTGTTCAGTCTGAGCACAGCTGATGATTTTCGCGATGGGGTCATGTTTCATGCTGTGATTTGTAACTGTTTTGTTCTGGCTAAGCATATCTTGACTGACTCGTCAAAGTCATCGATTGTCGATTGAAGAGTGTTTGAGTTGGGTTCAGTTTCATTCACTTAGCCGAATGGATACAATATGACTAAAATGTGTGTGACTTGTTGGAAATGCGTCTTTTGATTCCCTTTTTTGCAGTTGCTGTAAGTTTAGCAGATTTGTTTGCTTGCATTATCTGCGTTAGATGAGGGGAAGAATGTCTGGCATTTATTGATTTTACTACAGTCATTCGGTACCGCATGTGTGAGAATACATCTGTATGAGTGAAAAAAAATGTAAGGTAATTGAAGGAAACTTAAACGCATCTTAACAAACATACATACAAATTATTCACACGACTTTTTAAGGAAATTTATCCGTGATAGTTTAATGAGGTAAGTATCACGAAAACATGGATTTCCATGTTATTTTGAGTGAAATAAATAATCCCCAATAATATATTGCGCTGTTGAAAGCATTCTTCACATCCAAAGTGACAACTGCGCAGTAACGGAAGCCGGGTCCTTTTATGCTCGATTGCCAACTCAGCTGTCTGAACGACCGTCTGGATGCGCCCAGAGTAGATTTACCTTTCCTGAATCCAAACTGGTTGTTGGACAGGCCGTCCGCCCCTGCCAAATAGGGGCCCGTCGTATCTAGCAAACAGATAGGTCTACACGCCGACGGGTCACCTGGTGGTTTCCCAGCTTTTGGTAGTAGCACCAATTTCTGTCGCTTCTATTCATCCGGGAAGATTCCTTGACTTATGCAGTCTTGCATCGCGGTTCTGAAAATGTCCGGATCCGCATTGACTGCCGCTTTAAGGGCAACATTCGGGATACCATTCGATCGGCCCCAGTATGCGCAAAGTCGATAACGGTCGTATGCAGAATACCAGATAAAGTTGTGTGCAGCCCGTCTACAGCGGTTCGAATATTATCCATGTTTAATGTGTTGTGTACATGACAAATTTCCAGCATCGGTTAAGGCCAAAGTAAAAATGGTGCAAAAGTGTAGTTTTCTCTTTTTAAATACACAAATCGAAGAAACTAAAAACACACAGCTCTTTTATTTGCCAAATAAAAAGGCTGTGTGTTCTTATTTTTATCAATCCATTGTTTTAAAAGCAGAAAACTGCTTTTTCAGTTTTGACTTTTGAGCCATTTTTTCTTGCACCTTAAGTTGAAGATTGGTGTTTGAATTGATTGGTGGTCATTCTTATGTAGACTATGTCAGTAGTACATGGTATACTGTATATAGCATTATGTTGGTCGAGACTGGATATTTTACGGATTGTAGAAGTGTTTTGGTAGTTTTGGTGGTTACGTGTGCAGATAGTTTTGTGAGGTTTTTGACTACATTCAACTTCATGCTCGATGAGTGAAATTAAATTTAAATTTGAATTGTCTAGTTCTTTTCGCAGTTTCGATTTCAATTTGTACATTTGAGATATGTACGCGACATGAAAACTTCCAAAAACCTTGCAACAGTATAATTGCTTAAGATGGAATAGTGGTTATCACGCTCATTGGTATGGGTGCCCTAGTGTAGATGGGGTTGTGAAACTTTGAGGAAAACCGTATGCACTCTGTCTTCAAAAACCACCAGAATCCGGGTGTAAATTTTTCAAATTGGGTAATATTTCCATATGCATTTTGATGAGTCTAGAAAGTGTGTGCAAGTTTCGTGAGAAAAACAAAAACAAACTGTGTATGACGAGCGAATGCTAGTGTTTGTGTGATCAAATGTCACCAAGGTCTATAGTCTAGAACTAGACAATTTAAGGCTCCCCCAAATCAACGCGATTTTTTTACGGCGACACACAGTGCGTTCCTCCATAGACAAAAATAAAATTCCAAGTTATTTTATCCGGCGATAATAAGTATCCACAAGTGTTCATAGATATCTCCGTTCTTGAAACAAGTACAGGTATGTTCCGATTTTATCATAAAATAAAAATA
>NW_018735396.1:0-26125 GCF_002204515.2 Aedes aegypti
TTAAACGTGACAATGCGAGGAAAATCGATAGCCTAGTGTCATATTGAACAACTTTGGTCAGGCTACTGAGCTATCCGCAAAACAAAAATTCTGCGCTCACTAGCGCCGCCTAGTGGCAAAATTTTGAAACTTTTTGCTCAAATAGTGTAAGCCCTTGTGATACTGAGCAACTTTGCCGAAGACGCCAACTTTCTAAGTGGTCAGACTACTGAGCTATCCACGAAATAAAAATTCCTTGCTCACTAGCGCCGCCTAGTGGCAAAATTTCGAAACTTTCGGCTCAAATAATGTTAGCCCTTGTGATACTAAGCAACTTTGCCAAAGACGCCATCTTTCTAAGTGGTCAGGCTACTGAGCCATGCGCAAAACAAAAATTCTTGGCTCACTAGCGCCGCCTAGTGGCAAAATTTTGAAACTTTTTGCTCAAATAATGTTAGCCCTTGTGATACTGAGCAACTTTGCCGAAGACGCCATCTTTCTAAGTGGTCAGACTACTGAGCTATTCACGAAATAAAAATTCCTTGCTCACTAGCGCCGCCTAGTGGCAAAATTTCGAAACTTTCGGCTCAAATAATGTTAGCCCTTGTGATACTGAGCAACTTTGCCAAAGACACCATCTTTCTAAGTGGTCAGGCTACTGAGCTATGCGCAAAACAAAAATTCTTTGCTCACTAGCGCCGCATCGTGGCAAAATTTCGAGACTTTCGGCTCACATAATGTTAGCCCTTGTGATACTGAGCAACTTTGCCGAAGACGCCAACTTTCTATGTGGTCAGACTACTGAGCTATCCACGAAATAAAAATTCCTTGCTCACTAGCGCCGCCTAGTGGCAAAATTTTGAAACTTTCGGCTCAAATAATGTTAGCCCTTGTGATACTGAGCAACTTTGCCGAAGACGCCATCTTTCTAAGTGGTCAGGCAACTGAGCTAAGCGCAAAACAAAAATTCCATGCCCACTAGCGCCGCCTGGTGGCGTAATTCCGTATTAGAATGACCACCACATGTCAGCCCTTGAGCTACTGAGCAACTTTGCCGAAGACACTAACCTTCCAAAACATCAGGATTCAGAGATATCATATGTTACAAAATTTTGCATTCTTATCCTTCATGGTTCATATAGTGCAAATCAGAAAAAGCGCCCCTACCGGCCAAGTTCTCAACTAAAAGGATGATCTTCAAACTCCTAAAGGTAGATCGTACTTAGTACTTGAAACTTCGCCGAAGACAGTACTGTACTATCTCTTTTGGCATACGAGATATTCAACGACACCCCCAAAGTGATGAAATCCCATAAGCCCTGGGTCTCTACAACGTAGATTCCTATTACGCCCCCCAACCCATGTGTCTAATAGGAGACCTGACTGTACAGGGTGTCCGCAATTATCCGTACAAACTTTGAAGACATGGCTCTATACAAATCAAGCATAATAATTTCATTTTCTTGCATGGTTTTAAACATTGGCTTATTATATTTTTAAGAAGTAAGTTTGACACATTTCCGATTTCAAATAATTGCACAACCAACCCAAATTTATTGAGGTGTCTTAAAGGGAGCTGTTTTCCGAGCTTTATGACGGAACAGAAATGTCCATACAACTCACTGGAATTGAACCGTACAATTTTCTATTTCCAGTCTAACTTGAAGCCACTACTCAGTAGATTACTTCAAATAATAAAAGGACATTTGTATTCATCTCTTTTAGGTTTTAGGGATAAACACATCTCCAGTATGACTAGCGGCCCTCAGGAAAAACGTCTCCGAAAAATTTAAATTTGCCTATCTCAATAACAAGCAATTATTTCTATTTTTTTTTTAAAAGTTGTATTTTGTGTTAACATATAGATATATTGTAAAAGGTACATGGACATTGATTTCTCATTGTTTTCAATGCGAGATCATCTTTCCAAATATTTTTGCTGTTCGGATAATTTGTGGACACCCTGTATACAATAATGTGTTGAAAGGTAACTGTTATACAATTGATAGATTGAATCTTCTGGAACTGTCAGACAATGATTAACTAATAACTAATGTTTGTTGTTTTGTTTCAGGTATGCTCTATGCGTGTATACATCGGTAATGATGTACAGGTGAGTAGAGTGTTGCCAGAATGGCAGGGAATTTATGGAGTGTTTGTGGCATCACTGTGACAGCGCACAGCAACTGTTGTGTTAGTCGACAACAGAAACTAAGTGCGACGTTGCGATAATAGCTGAACCGTTTCGAGTACCAAATCAATGAGTGACGGGTAGCGGCGATACGAATTACGGGTAGGTTCCTATCCAGGAAGTGATTGCCAGCTCAAACGCGGGGCTCGTAATCTCCAAAATCAACGGAATCTACTTTTGCAGCTGTCGGATGTTGGAGGAGTTCACCGACGAGCTAGTTGGTCGAAATGCTGCTTGGAGGTGACTTCAATACATGGGCCGTGGAGTGGGGTAGCAGGGTAACCAATGCCAGAGGTTACAACCTACTGGAGGCTCTAGCAAAGCTAGTCGTACCATTGTGCAACAAAAGCACCGTTAGCACATTCCGGAAAGACGAACGGGAGTCGATCATCGACCTAAACATTTTGTAGCCCATCACTGGCGGGCAACATGAACTGGAGGGTAAGCGAAGAGTACAATCATAGTTATCCGCTTCAAAATTGGCGATACGCTACAGGATTGGCCACCAGAACACTGCGGCAGTGCAGAGGAACACAATTGGCGACCGGCAGTGGAAGACAAAGGCACTTTGTAGGTGGAGCCCAAAGTAGGCAGGACAGAGGGAAGAGGGTGCTTACCACTACATACCTTGGGCTGCTGATGGCGGTGACTATTAGCTTCGTGAGCTGGCAATCGGGCAACTTCCGTGGATTATGTTGACTACGGGTGATAAAACGGTCCAACAATCTTCGGAAGATGGACACCTGGACGGTTTTGCAGCACTGCGAACAGGGTGGGCCATGTGGGCAGGCGTACGTCTCGGGGGCTTCTGCCAGATGGAGAAGGTTCGCTTGACCCGTGCCGAAACCTTACTTAATCCTCGTTCATAATTCAGCACTGTGCACACGTGCTGGGACGATTATCCGGAGCTCTCTGCCGGCGATCACCTACGCTGATGGCCACTTCTAATAGACTGGCGATGGGCCGATCAAAACGGTTATAGGCGACGGTCTTGGTTGGCTGGGATATCCCCGGTTGGCCGTCGGAATTTTTGGTTTGAATGTTCGTGGCCCTGCTATAGATGCACATGGTGGCACAATTATCCGGAGACTTCTATCGCCTACGCTGATGGCCACTTCTGATCGACTGGTCAGGTATCGAACAATACTCTGTCGGCGGTGGTCTTCACTGGCGGGGACTAGCCGGTGGAATTAAAGTTGAATACTCCGGTTTAAACCTTCGCCGGACTACTCGTTGGCGTACTAGCTTTCACCAGTTCTCACCGACCACTTTCTCTGGACTTTGCGGTTTTTCTTAGCTGTGTCCTATTTCACAGTTCAAGACTAACTAACTCTTTCTCCTCGGCTCCTCCGGAATCGCCCCTCACCCGCGAGTAATCTCCTTTCGACCATTCGCCTCTTCCACTTTCCTTTTGTGCCTCGAATGTTGAGTGTCCATCGGCCCGTAGAAATGCGCCGCATCGGGAGTAGCGTTAGATCATTGACAAGTCTTGAGATGGAATAAACCCACTAATGGATAAATTGTGGGCTTATTTCATCTAACAGCAACTGCATGCGAAGTTTCTCAAAGGTTTGTGGTATTATTTAAAAAAAAATAGTAATCTACAAGGGACCCCCGGACCGGATGGAATACCGAATGTGGCACATAAAACGGTGATCCTAGCGTACCCATATATGTTCCGGAAGGTGATGCAGAAATGTTTAGGCGAAGGTCACTTCTCAGATATATGGAAGATCCAGAATCTGGTGCTGCTACCGAAGCCAGGAAAATTACCCGGTAATCAATCATCATACAGGCCTATATGTTTGCTGGATACACTGGGCTAAATGTACGGAGAGGCGAGATCGGGCTATCAGAAAGGCAGTTCAGATTCCGGAAGGGAAAGTCGACGGTAGACGCAATTCGAACGGTCTTGGAGATGGCCGAGAAAGACATCGAAGCAAAGACGAAGAGGAAATCGTTTCTGCGCCATAGTTACGACTGGTCTTTCCTAGACCATTGGAGGGAATGGCGGAACCTTCGGTTGAAGGTGGCCTCGATGGGTGATAGCTCAACATCGGAAGAAATTATTTCCAACAACTCTTTGGTCTTGATAAAGACGATGTGGAATGGGATGTACGACGGGGTCCTATCACTGGAGTTACCCATGGGCGTCGAGATCGTCGGCTTTGCTGTCTAACAGTAAAAGGCGAAACACTGGAGGAAGTGGAAGTGCTTACCTTCTATTGCTGAACAGCCTTGGCCGAGGAAACAGCTTCAATCTGAATGAATGGCTTTTGCCGAAGACACCAACCTTCTAGCTGTTGAGAATCTTGAAATACATACAATTGAAGAAAATTTGTCACTAGCACCACCTAGCGGAAAAATTCTCAATCAGACTATGATCCTCAGATAGTCCTTGATATGCTGAATAACTTTGCTGAAGACACCAACCTTCTAGCTTCATTTGGATGTTGAGATATCCGTTTGAAACCACTTTTGGACCACTCCTGTCTTACGCTTTTTTCCGATGCCAAGAGAAGGGGGAGGGGTCAGGGGGGATGGTCTCACCCAAGAATTTATAAGACCAATCGAAATTTATTTTCAAATTAATTGATCTACTAGTCTCCGAATTGTGGTTGTTTAAAAAATTTCAAGGTTCGTCTCGGGCTTTTAAGGGTTAATGTTGTCCCTTAGAGCGGCAGTCAAAATGGATCCGGACTTGTTCAAACTACCAAAGGTGGGGAAACCACTAGGTGACAATCGACGTATAGACCTATCTGTCTACTGGATACGACGGGGCAAGTTATTGGAGAGTTTGGTCCTCAACAGGCTATACGGAAAGGTGCGGACGGCATGTCTAACAACCAGTTAGGGTTCAAGAAACGTAAATCTACTCTGGACGCTATCCAGTCGATCGTCCAGACAACTGAGGTGGCAATCGATCAAGGAGATGAGGTCTAGGAAACTGGGACTGGCCCATCACAAGACTGAGGTGGTGGTGGTCAACAACCGCAAGTCCGAGCAACGGGCACTTATCTCGGTAGGTGATTGCACCATAATTCCAAGCGATCCCTTAGGCATCTTGGTATAATGATTGATAACAAGCTTAGCTTCGGCTACCTTGTAGTGCCTATAGCGCGCCGACCCTGGATTAACCCTGCCGAGGCTGGTCCCTTGTAACATTGCTTAAGGTGAAGCGGCGTGTAAGTCAAAGAATCATTAGAAACCATCATCGATGTAATTGTAGTAGTGTCGCCTTTCCATGTATATTTTTAAAACAAACAAACAAAAATATAACATTTGTGTTAAGCATATTTTTATGTAAACACATGGGAAATTTAGTAGATTGACGAGTATTGGAAATCAAAATCAACTCTTCAATCGCACATATCAAAAGAAAACATTACAATTTAATGAAGGTCAACGAAATTTCTCTGGTTTTAATTGGATTTATCGCATATTTTTGTTATGCATCGGTACGGTTTATGTTTGCAAGGGATGACGGTGTTGCCAGGTGATTGGTGACAGATTGTAATTCTGCAGCAAACATTTGTGTTTTGGATTTCATATTGCGTTCACTACACTTCCCACTTAACAAATCTTTCATTCACTTCTCTTAAAGGAACACATTTCAAACGGGAATCAAATATTTATAAAGTTTTATCACCGCAACACTCAAAACTATTATGGCGGTGGTTTTCACTTGCTGCGAATCGACGCCGCCACCACACACTGAGACATGCCTGTGTTTATAGTCTAAAATATCCAACTTTTTTCTGTTATATCAATTTTCAGTGCGGATAGGTTGGGCAAAGCATAGAAACTTGAAATTCATACGTTGTTTGTTTTTCGATTCTCTCAAATTACAAAAACCATCTCTACGAAGCATAAAATCATACCAAGAGTTTATCAATTTGAACCACCCAAAATAATTGAAAAGCTCCACAGTGCGATGCGTCGGGGTGCGTCGGGACGCGTCTATCGTGTGTGCACAATCATTGCGATCGTTGAGCGCAGTGATGTCAGAGTTGCTATCTGTAAAATCATAGCATTTAATGTGAATTGATCACAAAAAATCATTAAAATTTTATTAAATCAGTGATCTTGTGATGGAAAAACTATTTGCAAAATGATAAGTTTTTATGATATGCAGCAAATGTTCTGAAAACAAGCATATAACAATTGCTAGAAAAATCTGTCACCAATCATCTGGCAACACCGTCTCATCCCTTGCAAACATAAACCGTACCGATGCATAACAAAAATATGCGATAAATCCAATTAAAAACAGAGAAATTTCGTTGCCCTTCATAAAATTGTAATGTTTTCTTTTGATATGTACGATTGAAGAGTTGATTTTGATTTCCAATACTCGTCAATCTACTAAATTTCCCATGTATTTACATAAAAATATGCTTAACACAAATGTTATATATTTTGTTTGTTTGTTTTGAAAATATACATGGAAAGGCGACACTACTACTATTACATCAATGGATGATTTCTAATGATTCTTTGACTTACACGCCGCTTCACCTTAAGTCGGATAGAAGAAGTAGTTTGCCTAGGCTACTTCTGCTACATGTGTTAAGTGCTATATGGCGCTACCCCGAAGAAAAACACCGTAAGATGGTTGGTAGCAAAGGCACAAATCTGCAATAAACGAGGAATATCTTTTCGATATCAGGCATCACTACCAGCTTCCACCATATTTCTTTTGCAATTGATACAATTTACACTGCCCACACTATTATGGGTCACCTAGTCATGATTATTAGTCACTCTGTTCCACATGCAATTCAAATGGAAATGACCCATGTTAGTGGGTGACCCATAATAGTGTGACCACTGTACTTGTTTAACTCGATTTCTCCAATTTCGTGTGGCTGCATAAAAGAATCGTCCACAAGTCTCTGCAATAATGGTCCATGTTATCATAACACCGCCTGTCGATTTTCCATCGTGTCATGTACCATTTTGAATAGTGACAACGATAACTCGGTTAGTATGACTAAATATAGGATACGGAACATAACTTTCACAACGTTATCACATCGCACCTAGTCTATCGCAAACCGGTTTCCAGGCGCTTAAGCTAATGGGGACAGAAGTGTGGTTTGTTCGTAGGTAAGAGAAATAGTTATAAAATGTACCGTTGGCGACAAACAGATATTGGGATATTAACTGAAATAAGATACTGTGACATCAACAATATGAAAATTTTTAATTTTGTGGAATCTTTTCTAATTTAGTAAATGAGAACCGTATTAAGCATCGAAATAGTTTTCCAAATAATTTATAATTAACAGTTTCCTTAGGAGTGTATTACATCCCGTCTACTCCTACGCAATTTCCGACAGTAAATTTACTCCAGCACACTGGACGGTTTATGGTTTTAATAAATCACATACAAAGCCACTGCCAGCCAGTTTCCCCCGAGTTATCTGCGATAAAACAGAATGTAGATTGCCTGTCCTGATTTGGGGCCTTCGGTTTATATGTAGATGCAATAGACTGGCAGGACGAATGAGAGCCTTAACCGTTATTAAATGAATTGGATAGCTAAATTAATAGCATTCGTAATCACGCATAAGGTTGTGGAATGTCAGAGAGGAATAATGGTTCTAGATAGTCCTTTTATATGTTCTGTTCTGTATAGAGGTCTTGCATAACCTTACTCAGTGGTTGGACTCAAAACTTCGACGGAATCCATCGACCATCGATTCCGGCTTAGAATGCCCCACTTAAATAGAATTCATGCAAGATTAAGTTTATTGATTATTCAGGCTTTTAAATTAGTCGTAAAAGCTTGATTTTTGATCCTCAGAAGCAAGGTTGAAGTTTTAACCCACCCTTTTCGATCAAAACAGTGAAGAATGCAGTGACACTATAGCACAAACCACTTACATGATCATATCCACATAATCACCCCCGCTATGAATAGTTTTCAAAGTTCAAATCACACCACTGCAAAAACAAATTATATAAACGAACTCGTCGGAAGGTCAACCCATTTGCTCCCGAAAGGCCTTAGCGGAAGCAGCAGTCTAGAGATGAATGGTGCGGTACCTTATTCTACTATAGACAGGCCTATTCATTCCGCCAAGACACACCACATCCCTTCTCCCATGCAGCCGCATTCTAATCCAATTAGGTGGGTATCCCAAGCTTGATGATGATTTTTGCACCGACGGCAGCAAATTGTGCCAGAAACGCGCAATATCGCCTGCTCTCGATTGACTCACAATAGGCCGCCCTGAATTGAATCATAATGAAAATATTACGTTCTCTCGAAGAGGGCACTAGCAGCGCGGAAATGGGAGGTGTGCGGGTGCGGTGCGCAGTGTTCTTATGAGAAATTTATAGTGTGACCCACTGTTTGGCTAGTGGGGACAGTGTATGGCAGCAAGTCTTACGACGTGACGTAAAACTTTTCATCTCACATTTTAAAAATTAATCATCTATATTAATTTGTTCATTCGGACCCACAGAAGCTACTGTTAACATTTGCACAGAATCCTTCAGGTTTAAGGGATCTGAGCAATCAGTTCCATGGTTTGACAAATTTTCTGAACATCAAATCGAAGTACCCCAGCCCTCTATCTCAGGTTCTTTGATTCAAGAGAGGAAACAAATGGTACCGCTAATCGTGGTCAGTTGTTCCGAATTTGGAGGATTTAGGCAGGAGATCTTGAACTCCATTAGGGGAATCAAGGTCTCCTTCCAAATCGCAAAGAAAGGAGACTGTCTCAAACATCTTGAAGAGAAGAAGCACAATTTTTTTACGACAAAACTTAACGCTTGTTCGAGGTCGTCTTGAAAGGTCTCTCAAGTGACTATGAGTCACCTGAAGAGATCAACAATGAAATAAATGATTTACTTTGATTTTTTTCCAGTCCAAGTAATCATTATGAAAAAGAGAACCCAATTCTTGGGAAAGGGCTTTCTCGAGAAAATCATTTAAAAATAATATTAAAGCTTTAGATGAAGCAAGACTTATGTTCCATGTTCGAGTTACATGGAAACAGGGCCGTACATTTTCATTTCATTGAAAGCATTTTCAGTCCCCAACTGACTGACTCAAGCTTGCCTTTCAATTGAAACTCTACTGTTTCGTTTCAATCCGACGAACCTTTCCTTTCATTGCAGCAAGCGTAGTCTTTCATCTCTTTCGTGCTGCTTGTGAGTCGCGCGTCATAAATCGGAGCCTCACCGCAGCGAGCTGGTCTTTCAATCGGTAGTCCCTAACTTTAGGAGCAGATTAATTCAAATGAACGATGTGGTGGCCCGCATAGTTTCTTTATCTTAGTTAATTACTCAACAATTTACATAATTACACTGCAGGAAATAGGTAAAATGCAATTTGAAACATTTTGATAGATTTCAATGAAATTAAATGATACGAAATTCTTACTCTTTCATTTCACCTTTCTTGTTCGTTGCTTTCAATTCGGATAACGAAACGAATGAGTGTGGAACGAAAAACGAAGCGACGCAGTTGTTCGTCACCATCGAGACGACACAACCAAGCCTTCGTGTTTCACAAAATGCTTTCGAAAATGCACAGCCCTGCATGGAAACAATTCCAGAAACCTGGAGGAATTTTTCAGAACCCCACTCAGTGCCGTCGGTGTCAAAACTGGGGTCATGGTACTAAACATTGCCGTATTAATGCTAAATTCATGATTTGCGAAGGTTCTTATCACGCTAAGGACTTCTGTCCTGTGAAGGAAGATACATAAAAGTTTGTATGCGCTAATTGCGGTTGCAATCATAAGTCTAACTTTTGGGATTGCCTTTCACGTAAGCGAATCGTCGAGGCTCGTACCAGGCAGATGAACGGTAATGTTTTTCGTTCCCGGAATCCCTTTGGCAGAATTTCAAACAACGCTTATTTTTCAGTTAACGATCGCTTGGTTATGAATCAAACCCATCAGGTGGTGTGGGGTTAAGGTGCACCAACTCGAGACACCAAACGTAGAAGCTAGGGTTGTTTAGCTTCAAGCTACAATAATGGAATTTATTAGAGTTCTGAATGTAATAAATGTAATATAAACTCACAAATTTGGTGACCGTTACTTAAAAATTGACAAGATTGGATCACGATTTCCTAGCGTGGCATATACCGTCTTGACCAATAATCCCATACAAAAAGTACAACTCGTTTGTTCACAACGACGGAATAATATTGAGATTCTACTTACGAACAAATTCAGAGATAATGCTTGTTTCTGCTTAATAATTATCGCGAATTCAAAAGATTCTTAAGAGAATATTGTTAGGAAATTTAACACTTTCACAAAGCCTAGATGACGAAGGATATTTTGGTTGAACTCGCAATAGCCGTCTGTCATTTATCGGTAACGTCATTTGTTATCTATGTTGTCATCGGTCAGGTAGCGCTGTTCTGGTGCAGGTTGTCTAAACGAGGGGTCTTGTCGGCACATACCCCCACCCGTAAACCTTGGTGAGGATCTGCAACTTCCAGAACTCCAGGGAGAGGTTTACGTTCATCCAAGACATCTAGAACAGCTAGTTTGACAGCTGTCGCATGACTCCTGTTGATGTTCGTACCAGAGCTTGCCGTACTCTACCATCTCGTCCGGGGTAAACTTCTTCGATTGGTCCCCGAATCCATTGATTCTTTGCTTTTCCCTCAGCCACTACGACCAGGTCTCCTACCCCTATGTCCTTGACGTCCTGGAACCACTTACATCTGCGCGTGAAGACTGACATATATTTCTTCAACCACCGATTCCAGAATTAATTGGTGATATATCTGGCTAGTTTTCAACTGCTACGAAGTGTTGAACGAGTGTCCATGATCTCCGTAGGAAAGAATTTCAAGCCGGACGAATTGCCCAATAAAAAATGGTTGGGCGTCAAGGCTTCTTGATCCGCAGTCTCTAATGGAACGTAGGTCAGAGATCTTGAGTTAATCATTGCCTCCGCCTCTTATAGAATTGTTTCCAACGTTTCGTCATCTGGTCTACGTAGCCCATCCATTATTGTTCCGATTGCAACCTTGACCGAGCGCACAAGTCTCATGCTCCACCCCAGTGCGGCGTAGAGGGCGTAGTCTGCGCTGTGGTGAACTTTTCCGTTATTGCCTTCTCTGCTGCCTCGTTGAGTTTCTTCAATTCATTGCTGGTTCCCTGGAAACATGTTGCATTGTCTGTCCAAAATTCCCTCGGTAAACTGCGGCGAGAGACAAAGCGTTCAACGGCCAGAATACACGACTCCGTGCTCAAAGAATGCACCAATTCTAGGTGAATTGCTCTGGTGGTCAGGCAGGTTAAGAGGGCCACCCACCGCTTCACGTTACTTCATCCTGACTTTACGAGGTCTGAGCCAAAAATAGTCCAATCCAGTGAAAGTGAACGGTTTGGTTGAATGCTGCCAGACGCATCTCAGGAAGCGGAGACATCGCGGGTGGCCTCGGGGCAGCCTTTGCGATGCGACACACTACACAGTTTTTAGTAACTCTATCCACCAATCATCTCAGCGTTGGGACATCGAAACGTTGGCGGATTTCGTTAACAACAGTTTGACGGTTTGCGTGCCGGAAACGGCGGTGGAACCAGTTTACAATCAGAATGGTGATCGCATGCTGCTTTGGAAGAATTACAGGAAACTTCGCTTCCTTCGCTACGTAAGGAGCAGCACCAATTCGACCACGACTCCGCAGGATTTCTCTCTCGTCTATGAAAGGCCATTTAGAGTAGATATCGCTGGACTTTTCCACCACGAAATAACGACGATCCGGTGGGCCTTTAGGTTTTTTTTTTGGAACGGCGATTTCATCAGAGTACGTCTCGACCTGTGCTAGTTTCCACAGCATTTCTTCGGCTCGTTGAAGTTCGCAACTGTCGAGAATGCCAAGCTGCAGTGGAATTCCTTGCTTCTTCGGCGTTTTTTTTCGAAGAAAAGAAGCACGTTTGCTGCTGAACGATGGAGCTTGGTCCAACTGCTGAACCGATCGAAGTCTACAATCGGATCAAAATGAACGAAGTGGAAATGTGCAGGTCGTAGCTCTTCGTTTGTTGAAGTAATCGATCGTTGCTGCGGCCAGTTCTCTTCCAAGTCGTGGATGAAGCTTTGTCCCTTGTACCAAGGGCTGTCCAAGGTTAACTGCGGATTTGTTCCCCACTTGGTGGCTAAATCTGCAACGTTGAGCTTCGTCGGCACCCACCTCTACTGCTGTTGCTCTTTCATCAACGCGAATGGCAACAAATTTGTGGAAACGTCTATGGTCATGGGAGCGATTCCACGTAAGCACTGTACCCGAGTCACTCCAGCAAAAGCGACGGCAGATCAGGAACTCATGTTGACTCTGAATAGTGTCTAGCAGACGAACACCAAGAACGGCTGCTTTTAACTCAAGTCTTGGGATCGAGAGTGTTTTCAACGGAGCTACTTTGGTCTTGGCGCCGACAAGCGTCACCTGCGTGTCATCGGCTGTCTCCAGGCGGAAGTACACTGCGTAGGCCTATGCTGACTCGCTGGCGTCGACAAATAAATTAACTTGAAGATCATTCAGGCTTGCGGGGAAAGGGGAACGGAAATAGCACCGAGGAATGCGAATTTGGCTCAACTGATTGAATAGTTTCGACCACTGCTGCCACCGCTCATTGATATCCTCCGGTATATGTTGATCCTACTCCGATCCTTTAGCCCAAATCTCTTTCAGCAGGATCTTTCCATGTACGAGCAAGAAGGCGATGAACCTAAGAGGGTCGAAAAAGCTCATCACAACCCTAGTAATTTCTCGCTTGGTGGGGATGTGATCTTCGATGAGTATAGACTGCATGTCTTCTATCATGAACATGTATACGAAGACATCCTCAGATGGAATCCACTTCATGCCCAGAACAAACTCCATTTTTTCTCCTCGCTCTAGGTCCAGGTTCTTCGATTGTACTTCACAAAATGCACCGATTCCCCTGAGAACATCAGCTTCGTTGGACAAGAAGTGACGCAGCGTAAAACCAGCCATAGAGTGTACTTGCTTTACCTCGTTGACGACCTCGATAGCCTCCTGGACTGTCTTGAAGCTGTCTAGGTAGTCATCTACTTAGTGCTTGTTCTCAATAGCTGCTACCGCTTGAGAATATTCGTTGGAGAACTCCTCCGCGTTCAGGTTCTTTATATACTGTGCAGAGGCTGGAGAACAAGTCGAACCAAATGTGGCGACATCCATCACGTTTACCCTGGGTGGATCTGACGGGTCGTCACGGAACAGAAACCGTTGAGATTGATTGTCGAGTGTGCGGATCTTTATCTGATGGAACATTTCCATCATATCTCAACACACCGCGACTGGAAACTGGCGAAACTGGCGAAGAACTTGCGGAAGCGGGGCCAGCAAGTCTGGACCCTTGAGTAGCTTGCAATTAAAGGAAGTATTGTTGACTTGCCGCCGCATCCCATATCAGTCGCACCTTTCCGGGTTTCCTGGGATTCGTAACGACACCCAGCGGAAGGTACCATACTTGGTCAGCTGGAACGGAAGTAAGTTCGGTCAGACTTGCTTTGTGAGCATACCCAAGTAACCATAAGCACTAATAATAAGCCCTTAATCAGCATCATAGATGCGTACATGCATTGTAATAGCACCACAAATGCTTACAGACCTTATAACAGTACTTCTGCTGCATAGAAACCCTATTACAGCATCATTAATGCTTCTAAGCCTGATGCCTACAGGCATAAAATAAGCACTATATTGGCTTTATATTCGAATACAGGGCATGTTTAAATGCCATCCAGTGTTTTGACAGATATACCACGTGCTTTGTGTTTGCATATAGTTGTAAGAGGGAGTCAAACATAAATCTTCTCACTACTACAATTGCAGATTTTATGACGGGGAAAAGTGATGGTTTAAATTGGTCACTTTTCTTTCCAATACTATTCATCTTATGTGGCCGTAGGAGCAAAGGAACAGGACAACAACTCAACAATACGGGTGTCGCAGGTTCGAGACGCAAAATGAGGAATTTCATCATCATAAAACGAGGATCAAAATGTGGCAATTGCAAGTCCTCAGAAGGATGAAAACTACCAAAACGAATATGTCTGATACGGAGAAGTACTATCTGTATCATTTTATAACATTTTTTGCATACTATTAGAGGTTTCCGTTTTCATTCATTCATTTATTTACCTCATGTACCAGTTGCATGGCCGCATACGCGAAAGCTCTCTGGCTGCGTACGCGAAAGCACAAAATATTCGCCCTAAAAACCTGGCGAAAACAACTGACGTTCTCACGTGGTCTCATATCAGCATTAGTGGTGCAGAGAAGCACGGTTATATCTTGGCACTATAATGGCACGCTATTTCGCCTTTTCTGGCATTATAATAGCATTATATGCGTTTATAAAACTGACATGCATCAAATGATTACCCTATATGCGCATATAATGCTGTTACCGTGCCGCATTATCGTGCTTACTGGTTACTTGGGTATCCTTTACACTCGTACTCCACGATCTGTTCTCGCACTCGTCGCTCTAATTGTAGCTCCTTCTGCAGCTTCCGTTAGAACCGACGTACAGCCATGGGGTAGCTTTCAGGAAAGCTTGGACTGTCTGTTCTCCAAAGTAATCCGGTTTCGTACCCAGATCCAGCGGACACCCGACCTGTTGTGTCCCTCAAAAGCTGATTGGCGCGCTTATCTTCCGCCTATTGTAGAGTCTGACTTGCAGAAACGTCTGCAGTCTCCAGGGTGCAGTAGTCCGATATTTCTCCGACGTGGAAACTAACGTTTGCTGTTTGAGACGACTGACCGGATATGCAACCGTTGGTGCTGCACCCTAATCTACATTTAGCACTGATTGGGTCCTCCTTCTCGCAGCTTCAACGGAACGCACAACCTAAGATTGTCGAGCCCTATTATCAACTTTGGTTGGACGAGTTCGTAGTGTTCCAGTGGGAGACCACGAAGATAAGGGAACCGCTGAGCCAGTTCTCCGTATTTTAAAGATTGTGAAGGTAGGACAAGTCGATTCACCGTACGAGCATCCACTAACTTGTGTCGGTTGGCAAAATCCTTGCCAGCGATTTCAACCTGAACACGGTATAATTGCGCTTCTTTCCGTTTCACGTGTCCGGTTCATTGGAGTGTTAGTGGCTCCAGCTGACCTTTAACGACGGTACAATCGGAAAAAGCGGCCATTTCAGATCCTCCGACAGCACGTGGATTGCTGACATTCCTACGTTTTCCGGAGCGGCAGTGTGTAGAAGAGTGTTATGCTTCTGTCTACATCCATCATCATCCACATCCATTCCAGGAGCGACATGGCCATTTACCATGGCTATTCAGACACGTTCGACAAAAACCTTTTAGCTGGCTGAGTTTTCAGCGTTCATCCAACGACGCACATTGGATCTGATGCCATTCTGCCACACAATGTCCGCTTCGACTGCACGCTGCACACGACTTGCTGATCTTCACGGAGGAATGAAAATTCGACTCACAGTTCGCTGCAGAAGTAGTCCCCGATGCTGATCCTTCGATCGCCGAAAAAGGGATTCGTTCACCAGAGTGTGCGTAAATATTACCGGTTCCTATGGATTTTTGTTTGTCGTTTCTCGCTGTTGTCCGTTCTCCCGGAAGATCGAAAGACACCTCACTTGCCACCGTTACCAGTCTGGCCATAAAGTCCCCAAATGTTTCAAGGGTCGTCGGAAGGTTTTTTGTTTTTGTAGATTGCCCAGTCAATCCGCATGGAATCAGGGAGTTTCTCTATAAGTTTCTGCATCAATGCCGGATTCGAAAGGTGGTTTAGCTGGCTGTCTGCTTTTAGATGGTCGACCAGATTTTGCACCGAAAGACCAAATTATATCGGCGTTTCTAAAAGATCGAGATGCGGAAACCTGGCGTATCTTCGTTATCAGCGACCGGATGATGAGATCTGGTCTACCGTAGAGAATAGGCAGGGTCTTAATGACGTGCGGTACACTAGCGGGCAAGAGCAGTCGACTACGAACCGACTCCAGCGCCTTTCCCTTCAAAGATCGTTGAAGCCAGACCAGATTTTCAGCATCTGAGTATACACAAGCGGCAGTGGACTGCTCGAAATTGCTAATAAAGATCGCCCAGTCTCCTGTGATTCCCATCGAAAATGGGAAGGTCCTCTTCCAGAACCTGTCGGGCGGCGATTTGCACTTGAGTGAAAGTGTGGACCGGTGGAGGAGTGGGTAACGAGCGCGTCAGAGCATTTTGCGTCACTTGAGCCGGCGGGTTCGAAAGACGGGGAAGTTCTGAGTCTACGAGATCTCTTAGTGGATCATGATCGACAGGTTGTTGATCCACATCGCCATCGTCCTCCAGAGCTCTTTTAGATCCTCCAACATTGTTTTGAAAATTCAGCCACTTGTTCACCCTTTCGTTCGAATCCTGAATTGAACTGCTCCTGCTACTCGTCGACGCCGCCTCTCGGATAAGGGCCTGCCGTTTTTCAAGCGACTCCTTCCTGATTTGCATCTTCATTCGCTTTAGCTCCACCTCTTCCTGTAATTTCCGTTCGCGCATTCTGCTTTCCTCCTCCGCTAGACGCCGTTTTTTCCAACAGACGACGTTCCTCTTCGGCTAGCTGCCGCACAGTGGGACGAACATGAAAAATGACGGTCAAAACCTCTTAGAGGCATTTTAGCCCAAGGGTATCTTCGGAGCATTTTTCAGAACAGTACCCCGAGTAATAATGAAAAATAATTTTCAGGTAAAATTAAATAGAAAACCCGAACAAAAATTTTTTTTTTGAAATTTTATTTTTTTCGGGTTAATCACTTAAGCAAAGTTTTAGAACTTTTTATTTTGAACAACAATGCTTAATATACTTAATATTTTTGATGTCGTTTTCACTGTGAAATATTGATATTTAATTTTTTTACCTTAAAATCAGTTTTTTGAGTATTGCCATGCTTACAATGCAATTTATGAACATGATATGTTCTACAACATTGAAGATATTACAAAAATACATAAGTTTTCCGAACACATCGAAGCTCTACAACCATCATATTTGAAGATGTAACGATTTTTAAGTGAAATTTATACCATTTTTGACCATTTTTCTAGGTATGTTTCTCTTGAATCGGCACTTTTCGGCAGCCATACTTAGTACAATTCAATGCCTTATTATATCAGCTAAAGTCCCATGGCAACAGATCAATCGGGTCTCGCAGGGCTTATTGGTTTCAACCACTTTTTGAGAAACTAAGTATTTTAACTTCAATTCATTTTTGACCTTCCCTAGGCCCATAGTGCAATCAATCGGCGTGGTTTATTTTGAAATCTCTCAAAAATAAAAAAATACATCCCACCAAAACATATACTGAATTTTTGCATAATTTATACAATCATTTAATGCTTTTTATATAAGTTTCGCCGGTATCGGTATTTTTCGGCAAATATTCTTGGTATACTTCCATTCTTATTAGCAATTTGAGGCCTTACATACAAGGAGGAGTGTATCTAAAAGGGCACATCAGTTCAATCAAGATTTGTCTTTGATTTACAAATATCCAGTTAATCGAACTCATTAATTTATGTTTGATAATACGGCTGGATATAACGTTCAATCAATGAATTTTCAGTGTTTATTACATATAATCAAATCTCATCACCATATACGCTAGTATCAGATTCACTATCCGAATGTTGATCGTCCGATACGTCGATCAGCAACTTAGATGCTTCTCGTGACATCTCCATTGTTTTTTTCTTTGTAGGTCGTCTCAAACTAGTGATAAAAGGATCGGAAGTCATAAGCATCCGGATCAACACGTCCTCGGTGTTAGCTTTCCTGATGATAAATTAAATTTTTGTAACTTTATTCCATACAATTGTATTTTTTTACCTTGAGCATTTCCGGGCTCGTTTTTCTCTAAATCGTCTGAGGTCCTTGTTCCGACACTCCTGGGGTTCTTCCGAAAGACATCCAACGGGAAACAGGAGCAGCAGCAACGATATCTGCTCCGTGGATCAATATCCGATGCACGGATTGTGGCATATAATACCATTTGTACTTTTCTACATAGTATTTTGCGGTTTCGGAGCAGTATGCTCTGAATGCAAGCAATATTGATTTTTCGCCCTGAGGCAAGAACATTTAGAATAGCGGAGAATTTTTCAACAAGTTTTTGGTCCAATCCAGTAATTTCTGCAGTAATCGCCGGTGTTTCAAAGAAACGGCGTGCGGTGTTTCCGTCGTTGCTGGATCCTGAACCATGCTTTGGAACATCGATGATCAAACCAAGCTTGCGTTTGAAGCCGTTCTGAATAAACTTTTTCTTAGCTGACACTTTTTCTTTCATTTCAGGAGTTGTTGCTCTCCAACGCTGTATGTCTAGTTTATATGCAATGTTCAGAAGGCACTGCATAAACCTAGTTGAAGTAAATTTAAATATTTAAATATTTAAAAAAATGAGCATCATAACTATCCAGTACTAACCTTATTCGACAATGCAACGGCGAAACACCAAATTCAAACGTAGAGGTTTCAACGGATCTTAATTTTACTGTTTGAAGCTTATTGAATTCTTTGGGAGAGGCTTGGCAGATACAACAATTTTGAGACGACGTTCCAGTTAATGCGCTGCATACCTTTCCATCGACCATGGAACATATCATCGAATAGTACACCTTGAAACTGGAGGTCTCCTTTGGAATCAGATTCGCGATTTGCGCGTCTATGTACGCCTTTTCTTGCAATGACAATGCTGTGGTTTCCTTCTTAAATTGGATCCGTATTGGTCTGCAGACTCTTGTAGACGAAGGCATACGATTAATCCATATGATTTTTCCAGCATCGTTTCGCAAACGAAGTTGCAACGGAACCATTGATGTGATGAATATGGAACTATCGTCACCATCTTCATCGCTATATCTTTGCTTGTAATTCGAATAATCAGAAGATCCATCGAAGCCCCATTTTACAAGAAGATCGAGGTCCTCTGAAGGAGGAAACTCTTCCAACCCACTGAGTAATAGTATACGTTCAGTAGTTTGGTCCAGTAGAGCCTGCAGCTGAACTTCTGCTGAAACTTCGCTGATTTTCATCAGGCTTTTGTCGGGCATACACTTTTTACGAGCATCTACTAGCCTATTGTAACTAGGGTAGATTTGGGGCGCATTACACCGTGCAGTTGTTGTTCGAAGCAGAATCCACTGATCTTTACTAAAGTCCCCGTCAATGAAAAGGGATAAACCTTCATCTTCGCTCAACTTACGGTGCTTTTGAATTATTTGCTCAGATTTCCAAGCCTGATGAACTTTGGACGCACGGGTAGGAGTTGTCTGCATAGTCTCTTGCAAGACTTTCGCCGCATCTGCAAAACCCTCCTCTCGAGCGTTCATTTCAGCGGCAAGTGCTAGCTCTTGAGGTGTCCCCAACTCTCTCAAACATGCAACTCTGCGTCTCTTATTTTGTTTATTAAGATCCATGAAGGGCTTTCTAGGCCTTCCACCAAAATTCGATGGACCATCCGGCGAAAAAACGAGACTGGAAAGCCAGTTTTTGTTTTTCAATTCAAATGTTTTTTTTGGTTCTGTGAGCTTGAGCCCAACGTTTTTTCAAAATTCGAGCACAGTCTAGTCATTTCCTTTCGGAGATGTTTGCCTTCATCAGCCGAAAGATTCCCTGCGTGTGCGAACAAATTGTCACATATGTGCTGTGTTTTTATATATGTTATGCTTAAATAAATTACCTGCTTTTTTGTGTACATAATCACATACACGATTCAGCGTACTGGAGTGCGGTGAGGAAATTTTCTCTACCCATATCTTGAACAACTCGAAACGCCGTATTTGTTTATATCCTACCATTTTTTGAATTATCACAAACGAACTGCAAACAACACGTGTGTCACACAACAGGTTTTTTTTCAATTTTGCACGAAATCGTAGTAGCCATTGGTTGACGATGATAATCCAACTTTAATCACAGTGAGTGAAATCATTAGGGACAGGTGAAAATGTTTTTTATTGTAAACAGCTAATAATGAGTAGTTTTCTTGTTAGGACCAGTTGCTCTCACATATTAAGCCTTAAGTTGTAGTAACTAAAGATGGAAGTAAACGTGCCGCAAATTGCCAATACAGAAGAAATCTACTTAAAAATTTGTCTGATAAAAGTATAAATTTTCCTAATAAATAATTAAATCTTTCGATGGTTTGCTTGTACACTAGTAATGCTAGATTTTTTTTATTTTAGTGATAAAAAAGCAGAATATATCAAGTACATTGATTGCACTATGGGCCTAGGGAAGGTCAAAAAACGAATTGAGGTTAAAATACTTAGTTTCTCAAAAAGTGGTTGAAATCAATGAGCCCTGTGAGACCCGATTGATCTGTTGCCATGGGACTTTAGCTGATATAATAGGGCTTTGAATTGTACTAAGTATGGCTGCCGAAAAGTGCCGATTCAAGAGAAACATACCTAGAAAAATGGTCAAAAATAGTATAAATTTCACTTAAAAACCGTTACATCTTCAAATGTGATGGTTGTAGAGCTTCGATGTGTTCGGAAAACTTATGTATTTTTGTAATATCTTCAATGTTGTAGAACATATCATGTTCATAAATTGCATTGTAAGCATGGCAATACTCAAAAAACTGATTTTAAGGTAAAAAAAAATAAATATCAATATTCACAGTGAAAACGACGTCAAAAATATTAAGTATATTAAGCATTGTTGTTCAAAATAAAAAGTTCTAAAACTTTGCTGAAGTAATCAACCCGAAAAAAAAATTCTCGAAAAAAAAAATTTTTGTTCGGGTTTTCTATTTAATTTTACCTGAAAATTATTTTTCATTATTACTCGGGGTGCTGTTCTGAAAATATGTTCCGAAGATACCCTTGGGCTAAAATGCCTCTAAGAGGTTTTGACCGTCATTTTTCATATTCGTCCCACTGTGTGCCGTCTTCTTATGTCCTCCTGCTCATGTAGTGCTTCTTCTTGCAGCCGCTGCTCTTCTGCGACGAGCTTCAACTCAGACACTTCTACAGACACTGCACTGGACCATCTCGCTCTCTGCCGTATCAGGACGGTCGCATGACTGGAGGGGCGTCGGGTTTTTGGGAACCCCGATGTTCCATTCATTCTTGGAAGATTGTGGGGTAAGGGTGCACCAACTCGAGACAGCAGACGCAGAAGTTAGGGTTGTTTAGCTTCAAGCTACAATTATTAAAGTTCTGTATGTAATAAATGTAATATAAACTCACAAATTTGTTAACCGTTACTTAGATATTAGCAAGATTATATCACGATTTCCTAGTGTGGCATATACCGTATTGACCAATAATCCTATATAAAAAGTACAACTCGTTTGTCCACAACGACACAATAATATTAAGATTCTACTTATAATTATAGCGAATTCAAAAGATTTTTAAGAAAATAGTTTTAGGAAATTTAACACTTTTACAAAGCCTAGATGACGAAGGATATTTTTTGTTGAACTCCGTCTGTCATTTATCGGTAACGTCATTTGTCATCTATGTTGTCATCGGTCAGGTAGCGCTGTTCTGGTGAAAGGACCCCTTGTCGGCACCAGAGGACTGACACGGCTGCCATCCTGCAAACATTTCGGCTCTTCCTCACATCGTTTTTTGGTACTTCGTGTTTTGATACCCACTTTCTGATCAGTTTGCCCTAACTTGCTCCTGATTTTCGAGTATACGGCTCATGTGCTGCTAGCGCTAATTTCTGGCAATTAAATATATTGCGTTGAATCGACGAATTTGATGACGCTTTTCCTCTTCTCAACACTTTGTTGAATGTTTTACGCATCAGTGAGGTATAATTGATGTCTCCTACCCAAAAAATCATATGTTCTGTCAGTCTAAAAAGAATCAAAACAAAGACACTGGACGCCATGTTGAATCAATGTTGGGTAGCTAATTACTGGCTCATTTCAACCCCCCCGGTTGGCACAGGAGGATTATAATCATGCTCATATACAAGCTAATTTTTTTCCGTTGGGCAGCCTTTCAAATCTTTTAATTTCGAATGGATCTACCTAAGCACACTCGTATGCCGATATTGTAGCAGGCAGTTACAACTCCTCCTCTGGTCCGAACGATAATCGTTCTAATAGTTTCAAATCATATGGAAAACCCCCTTCCACCGCAGGAAGCTTCTACGCCGTCTCTTAATTAACGGATAGAAATAAACCTACTTCTAGTGAAATGTCTGCCTCTGATTTGAACAATTGAATCAAATGATTGAAGCAATGTTCAAAGCCACCACAATGCTTGAAGCAGTTCAATTTGGTGTAAAATCCACTAACACAATTTTTATCGGATTATGTTTTAATGGATCCAAATAATTTTTTTTTTTTTTAATGAGAATGATCGTTCTTTTAGTGATGGGAATGGTAATAGTCTGGGAGGGAGAAACCAATACAAAATTTCTCTACGTCACAGTGAGCCGAGATTTTGCTGTCATGAACTGTCACTGTGAGCCCGGATCTTAAACAATGGACAAACATGGTAAAAGCGCGTAATTAGCCAAAGCATATTTTGTATTTCATCAAAAGTAGCAAAAATTGAATTAGAATCAATTCATGCACATTCAAAAGTAACGTCACGAGAGCAACGTTTATTCTTATTGAATGTAACGTATTAGAATGAGGCTTTTTTTACTGTTTTCATTAAAACTGAAAATTAAACGCATAGAAAAACTGTGGCCCTTTTCAATGTATGTCCAGAAGATCGAAGGCACACAACAAATGAAAAGCGATTTTCACTAAGCTTGATTGTCGTTTGCAAACTGGAGTTATCTTGCAATTTGAAAAACAATTGTATCCAATTTCGTGTGTAGTATTGGTGCCTCCCTCCCAGGTAATAGTAGTAGGCTTGAATTTCGCGAAAATCACGTGGCTTTCCTAGTACAGTAGTTCAAAAACGTGAATCTCATTCAAGTAGCCTGTGTTGGGTGCATGAATTTGCGAAATCGTTAGTGTCATTGAAGGCTCTAAATGCGGGAAATGCAGCGGGAAATAGAACATTTTTCTACAGTAATGTTGGGTTGCCCTTAGCAACGGGTGTTTTGCGATTTTCAAGCTCTTTGCCTACAGCAGCGGTAGGCGTGAGTTTCACTGGCTTCGCTGACTGCGATTGGTTTTGTTTGGCTACGGTAGAATGAATTTCAGATTTTCTCCCAACCCTGCTTTTAATGATAGAGAATACGAGCTGTTTAATTTTCTAACAGCTGATGGCATACATATAGCAGTTATTAATT
This sequence comes from Aedes aegypti, assembly GCF_002204515.2. Lineage (NCBI taxonomy): Eukaryota > Metazoa > Arthropoda > Insecta > Diptera > Culicidae > Aedes > Aedes aegypti. The sequence goes on from NW_018735396.1 coordinate 23,404, forward strand.
AAACATATTTAAACCTGGATCCAACCTCACCAGTGATCCAACCTTTTTTTTTTTTCATCGACTGAATGAATCATGAGGTGGACTTTCTACATAATTCATAAGCGTATAAATTATCGAATTTGTTCGTCGTTTGAATTTGAATTTGAAAGTCGCTGGATCGAACATCAGACAGACGAAGGGTTAAGTTAACGCTTCTATTGACTTCGAAGCCGGTGCCAACAACGGTGGCAGCTCTCAGTGGCAGCTAAGACGTTGATATTTAGTTTTATATTTGCCGTATCGTTTCCCTACACGGCACACCAACCCGCACCGGTGTACAGTGTAGTGAAAGTTTTCCATTTGTGCGATTGGGATTTGAGGGATTTCTTGGCACATGCTTAAAACTAGCTAGATGCATACATATTATGTATGAGCTAGAGAATGGTAAGAAAGGACAGGTGTAGGAGACACCTAAATGCCTTCTGACATTGTTGGGCAAAGTATGTAGGCGATAATGATGACGACTACAAGCCCCCCAGCCGATTGAAGTATTTTTTTAAATCTACTCGAATGACACAATACCCGTAATAGACCAAAAGAGGGCAAATTTTGAAGTAGAAACAGATATCAATATCAGTGGAGATTTGTGGCTTTGATTACAATTGTAGCCTTTATCCCAGGCTCCCGATTCAAGTGAGGGAGCAAAAGGTTACGGCATCGTAGACAGTATTTTTGAATGGACTGGATTCTGACTCCTGTCATTATAGAAATCGATCATAAGTCCTTCATCTGTTCATAAAAATGTGAGCAGAAATAAATTCAACGTACTCTCGATCCTGTTGGTTTCTGGACAAAATTCTGTAAAAAAAAACCTTTCTTTGAATTGAGAAACAAAAATTTTTGAAAAAAATATCTCACGATTCGTCCTGGCTCAAGCCCTTTCTAGAAAAAAAAATCTGTTTTTTTTTTTAATAGCCAAAAATCCTAAAAGCTTGATGATGTATGCTCGCATAATAATAAACATTTTGAAAGGAATTACAATTCATTTGGCAATAGCAGTTTCAACATACTCGAAATGGTCGGCAATTCCCCAACGGCACCGTCCTCTATTAATTTTAAATTGTTACGGTTTTGTAATTATACTCTTTCAGGTCCACTTCACCGTGGCAGGAAGTAGAAAAAATAAGCCATTCTGAGCTACTGCCAACGACGAACGAACTCGGGCAAGGATATTGTTTTGTTTGGGGTTTTTCGTTTTCAAATCCCGCATGCCTTAGAATGCCATGCTTCTGTGCAGTTAACCCTCTACCGACAGCTTCATTTTTTACCGCTAAAAAAATATTCAATCGCGATAACTTTTTTTCTCAATATTTTAGCACCCCAAGCTCTCAAAAACTCTTCTAGTTTTAGAATATGGTCGATATTGATCATTGTCATCTGGATCCGGAGATACTCCAAAATTCCTTGGGACCGACGCGTAGCCAAACCCACGTAATTATTTCAGGCTACATAATTTTTATCGTATTCGATATTCACTCCTCGAATGATATATATGTAAGTATATTTTTGAAAATTATCCAAAACAAAATAGCCCCAAAGACATTCTACATGAAGAACGTCGATCCCCCAAGGAACATCGAAATATCTTCAAAACTAGATCACCAATTGTTAATATCGACACGGATTCTCAACTAGAAGAGTTTCTTACGATCTGTGAAAAAATAGAAACAAAAAAGTTATCGTGAAAAAAGTAGTTTTTTGGCGGTTAAAAATGAAGCTGCCGGTAGAGGGGTTAAGCTCGTTTTGCGTTCTTGTTATGCTGCGCCAGCTTCCGGATGTGCGGATATTCTACTCAAGGTTTGTTTATTTAATATCGCTCGATGATGCATTTCCTAACGACGACACGTAGATTTTCAGTAGTTCAGATATGGCACGACAATGCATTGCGGGAAAAGGTTGTTTATCGTAATGCATCATGGATAGCTTGCGAATTATTTCCACACAGTTCCCTATGAGCCAACGAATGTTCGAAGAACACCATGGTAATTGCAACAAAAAATTATCCACGTTTAGATGAGATTCTTTTACGATTTTGCAATGTCAAGCCAGTGGTCACCAAACTATTGCCCATGGCTCATGCGTCTCTTCCGTCAAAATCTCCCTATGATACTGGAAGCATTCCCTTCAGGGTTCTGTGAAATTCTTAGCATGATTCTGGAATATCTCGCTTAGGATTCTGTAAGAATCTAGTCAAAGATGCTAAAAGAAACTTCTAAAAGAAAATTCTGATTCAGAGCTCTAAAGGGTGTACGGAATCAAATTGCACCACTTTTAAATGGCTGTAACTTTTACGCGATGGGTATTTTCTATTGAAATTTTGGGTGTAATTAGTTCAATGTGTATTTGTTGACGCTGTGTAAGTTTCACAAGCAGATGTGCAGTCGTTGTAAAGATGAAGTCGGAAAAACAGCAGGCGTAAAGAAACTTTGAGTCGTACTCGAGAACTCGATCTATCTCATCGTGCCATCGCAGAAAGTTGAAATGAGCATTCTAGTGCCTCGTTTTTAATCGGTACAAGGAACGTTTGACCATCAATCGTAAGTGGCAAAAATGGATCTCCCTACATTGTTAAGGATCACAAACGGTAGTTCAAGCTTTCAAAAGGAATCCAACGATCAGTTCGAGATTGGCGAAGAAACTGAAATCCATCCAAAACTTTCGGGCAAGATGCGAAAAAACATGA
>NW_018735397.1:0-27973 GCF_002204515.2 Aedes aegypti
AAATCATATATTAAATGTCATATAAGCATCAATAAAACAGTGTTTTATACAACTTTGGGAATCTGTGGTTAAAATTGTGATGTGCTAGGACGTTTCTGAGAACTGCATCAGATACAGCAACCCTAAATCTACCTAAATCACACATAATTTGATCCATTGATGTTATTTTTGTTACGCTGAGTTATTCAATAAACTTTGAATGTTTCGTCACTTCAAGTGTCGACATTAATTTACTTACAATCTTACTCAGTATTTACTAAAATATTATATTTACTAGCATGTTTATATCTCACATATTATTGTTTATCATAGTGAATCCTGTGGTTTCAAAGTGATTCCTGTGGCACCAACGATCCTCCCCATTAGCAAAAATTCCTTTCAGTAATCTGTGTGGAGAAGCAGAGGTAAACACTAAGGTGTGGCTCATCTTTCAAAAGTGCTCAAAACCAAAAATTCGTGTGCTCTAATGAATTCAAATCACATTCAAAGAAAAACATCAAAGTTTGAGCTAAAAATATTAAGATTTAGCGCAAGCGTCTTGAAGGTAAATTTTCAAGTTATAAAAAATGACATTCAGTGAAGTAAACGTAACTTTGTCATTTTTCAACCAATTATAAACTTTTAGCTCCATTATCTTCAAAACTAAATTTATGAAAAACTTTTGTTAGAACATCAAATTTGTATAAAATCAAAACTGGTCTTAGTTTAAAATGTTTTCTATATTTTTCCCAAAAATCATCTTTGTTTGAGCATAACTTCATAAATACTCAATCAATTCCGAATATGTTTTTGAAGCAAATTATTTTTTTTTTAATCTGTTCCTACAAACACATTTTTCTAAAAAAAATGTTTTTGACTTATTCATACATTGAAAACTACCATAAAACATGATTTTCTAATGGAAAAATCATTTTTTTTTGCATTGTTTCAGTTTTTTTTTGCCGGAAATTGTATTTTTTTTTTCATAAAACTTAAGTTCGTAAAGCATTTTATTTAAATTTTAGGTTGAATAGTGCATATAATTTCTAATGCATGCAATCTATTTTTGTTTCAAAAATATTTAAAAATTATTGCAAAGTTCTTTTTAAAGGTTTAACAAATGAGAGAAACCTTTCAGCTTTCGATATAATATTTAACTGAAAAAAAAACTGGCATTTTTTGTTAAAAAATCATGTTTTTGTGCAGCTTTTGTTGAATAACTTGGACAAAGCAATTTTTTAATGAAATGTGTTGTATTAACGGTTTGAAAACAAAAAAAATGAAAATATGGTCAAACAAAGATGAAATTATTAGTAAAATTGGGCGTAAACTACTTTTAACTACAACTTGTTTTGATTCTAGACAAATTTGGTTTTCATAAATTTAATTTCAAAGGGATTGATGCTAAAAGTTCCAAAACTTGGTTGAAAATAACAAAGTATTGTTTCCTTCACTGAAGATCATTTTTATAACTTGAAATTCACCTTCAAGTCGCTTGCGCCACCACTAACCAGTGGTGCATTTTGAACTGAACGCGAGCCAAAAAATGAACGGAGCCCGAGCCAAATTTGCACTTGAACGCAGTAGTCAATGAACTTACGAGCAAGAGCTTTCCGTTGCTCAAGAACGGCCCGTTCTGTTCACAATAATGATTGGAGGTCCCACTTGAAGAATGAATGTATTAATCGTCAAAATTTATCATGAATATAGAAATCATACAGCCCTCGATATTATGCATGTCAATAACATAACATTGACCTAGAATTTGTCGTAAATCAGTCAAAACTGATCGCTTTCTTTTTTCGGCTCGCACGGGTTCATATTTTTGAACTGCTCAATGTTCAAGCCTACTTGATCGCTGCGTTCAACAAAATGAACTAGAACGCGAACTGAACGCGTTCAAATGCATCACTGCCACTAACTATTAATAATTTTGGCTTAAATTTTGATTTTTTTATGTGATTTGAATGATGCAAACGAATTTTTGATTTTGAGAACTTTTGTAAAATAAGCCGCACTCTAGTAAACACGGTCTCTAAATAGGAAATGCTACACTCTAATATTCCTTCCCTCTATCCCACCTGACTGCAAGGACGTGGCTGATTGACCCTGTATGCATAGAGGCACTGAATTATGCACACTCAAGAAGATCATGGCCAATCCAAGCCAAACTTCTAGTTGATTCCTGGTGCTCTGGTGCATCATCACTGATTTCGGACAATCCCCTGCATATGTAGTCAGTCTAAGCTAAGGAACTGTAACGCGAACTGAACGTGTTCAAATGCATCATTGAGTGTAGATCGATGGCTTTCAATGTGTATCCTGGTATTTCATCGAGGATCCTTTGATTCCAGTAGGATTTCAGTGTAGGTCCTGGTACTGTAATGTGGATCGTAGAATTTTGAAATGGATCCTGGGATTCCAATGTGGATTCTGGGATTCAAGTGCGGTTCCTGGGATTCTAGTTTGGATTCTTCAATTCCAGTGTGGATCCTGGGATTTGGGTGTGGATTGTGTGTTTTCAGTGTGGATCCATGAAATTCCAGTGGGTATCCTTTGGGTCCAGTGTGGAGCTTAGGATACCAGAGTTTACCTCAGGATTCTAGAGTAGATCTAGCGAAATAAGCCTGGGATTGCAACGTGGATGCTAGAATTTCAGCATGGACCCAGGTGTTCCAGCGAGGATCCCAGTATTTCAGTGTGGATCGTGAGATTCCAGTATGGATCTTGGAATAACAGTGTGCATCGTGGGGTTTCAATATACATCCTGATATTTCAGTGTGGATCATAGAATTTCAGTATGGATTCCAGTGTGGATCTTGCGATGCTAGTGAGAATCCTAGAATTCCTGGGAGTGTGGATCCTGGTATTGTAACGTGGATGGCTGGTTTCCAAGGTGAATCATAGATTTTTAGTGTAGATCCTGGGATCCCGATGTAAATTCTGGAATTCCAATGTAGATTCTGGGATTCTTCCAATGTAGGATCCTAGTATTTCAGTATGATACCAGTAGGGATCCTGAGTTTCCAGTGAGGGTCTTTGGACTACAGTGAGGGTTCTTGTACTTTTCTCCAATGTGAATCCTGGTATTCTAGTGAGAATTCTGGTTTTCCTGTGGGAAGGGCTAAATGTGAATCATAGAATTCGTGTGAGAATCCTTGGCTTTTGGTTGCAAAACTGCGGGCTATACATGTATGTTGAATATACTATGAAAATGTTGTGGAAATACTGCGAAAAAATAGAGTAAATCATATTGCCAATCTTAGTGGAATGCTGAGATTCTTGTAAATTCTGATATGATGAAAACGTTTTTAGTTGCAGAGTAACAGATTTTCGGCCGAATCCTCGCAAGTGTAAATATGGACTGTTGATAAAACCTTCAAAATAATTTCAGTTAAAATGTTTTCCGGAAACCTTACTCCTTATTGTCTTATAATCCAAATATTTCATTCATATGAGTGGTGTAGATAATATTTGAAAAACGCCCATGTCCTGCTATAATTTTATCGCAGCTGCCCGTGGAACCCATTAGTTGGAGGAAAAAGAACTCAAATAAATCACCTATCCCGCTTGACAATGATTCAATTGATTTTCAATTCAAACCGAAAGCACGACAATGGCTTCTCCCTCTCATTTGGGAGTGAGTTATGTGTTTGTCCACAAAAACCACCCACAAACACACACGCACGCTGATGAGGAAACCCAATATCAACCAACCTGCTTCTGTACCCATTCGAAGTTAAACGATCTTTTTTGCGAATTAATCACGTGGGTTGTAATGAAAGCCCACCTGATTTGTAAAATTTATAATGGGTGAAGGAGGGCATTTGATTGCATCGGAGTGGAATAATATCCCCGCCGGCCGCCGGAGCATAATTTTGCATCTTGCGGCCCAAACACGGAACAGCTGGAAATTGACCAATCGTATTCGATAGATACCGGCCAACCTCAACCATGCTTACAGGCCGAACCACCGCCGCGGGGGTTTCGAAAAGTGGGCTAACCAGCGAGGTGTGAAATTGAAATTAATTTAAATCAAATGGGGATTCTCTGTTTTTTTTATTTGAATGAGTATTTTGGGAATGTATAAACACACGGTTATATATTTGTTGATAATTCAATTCTGACAATAATATTAAAAAACGACAATAATTGTGAAATTGGTTTTATCAGAATCTTCAATGAACAAGTTGGAAATGTAGTAAATTGCTCCCCGTCGAATTCAAAATTAAGCTGTGAGCTAAAGAAACATAATTTATTCAAAATTTAAATTTGTGGTGTGAGATAGAAGACGCTTTCAAAAACCTTAACCAATCTTAACCTAATTATGAAAAAGCTCTTAAGATGGCCAGAGAAAATTGCAATAATGTTTGCCTAGTGGTAAACGATTGGTTTGCATGAAAATCTCATAATGGCTGAAGATCAGTAGACCAAAACGTTATTTAAAATCGAAGATATTTAGTGTGTGTTACCATCCGAATAAGGTCACCCATCGAAATTATAAAATTCATCGATGAGACGAAGGTCCTTAAATAAACCGATATTTTTGGTCACCATGCATCTGCCAAAAATCACACAACAAAGTTTACGAAATTCAGTATAAGGTACCACCGGGTCAAATTGAAACGAATGGGACAATATGAAATGTTTAGTTTTTAAAACCACATCTCTCTGAATCCCCTCAATTGTATCAGGCATGAACAGAAAATCACGATAATTCCACCGAATAATGAAAACCGACATTCCGAAATTCAATTTGCATTGCAAGCACTTACAACGGTCGTAAAAGTTCTATATCACCCCCCCACAAACACATAATCGAAAAACCCATAGCCCCGAAGCTTTAAAACTAGCCATTTTCTATTTTCCAGCTTGTCAACAGATACCACATGCTGTGAGCTTTTCCGAACGATAAACAACAATATCCCCGGTTTCGGCTTACCCAATATTGTGTCCAGTGTGCTGCTTTGCCTTGCTTCGATACAAGTGTCCAATCCTTCGCTCCTCCTCCTCTCTGACGACCCAAAAATCCACACGAATGTCATGCCGCATCAATGCCGAAAAGCCAATATTGACAATGTATTCTTTTCGGGCTCGCTGGAGAACGGAAGGTAGCACCCTACTCACCCACGGAAGTTTCGGTAAGAGATCTGTGCTGACTTTAATACCCATACAAACCCCCTTAACCAGTTATATGGATACCAACATGAGGAACGTATGATGACGACGATAGTCGGGGGCGGATTGATTTTCAAATTTCCACAGGGACTGTAGAGAAGTCAAAGTCTAAGCGAAGATAGACGTGCTGTTTCTTGACTTTCTTTTGATACAGGACTCTTTCTTAGAGCACAGTGTGACAGTGTGGAAGGATAGATGGACGACGACTTGGGAATTTAAAGATACGGCGGAAGGGATGATCCCCAAAAAGTGGGGCCACGTGCGTCGCACAATGGGACTATTTCGGAAAGTCTTTCAAAATCTGTATGCGGTCTTAGATGGCGTTACCAACGCGTCGGTGTCTTTAGAAAATATGTTCAGATGATATTTTACATCTTTGTACCAAATTATTTTGAGCCTTGTGCCTCAAGGTAAATTCCAGCAAAAAATGTGTTTCGAAATATGCTGTTGAGCAGTGCGCAAGCAGCACAGTTTGTTTCAACTCAAGAATAACATTATCTCTTGAAACTAATCAGAGTTGTCAATTGTTGAAAATATGACTTAACAAATTGCCAACCCGAATTGCAACGCAAAAAGCGCAAAAGGCGGAGTCTGTTTGCAACATTTAAGTAATATTGAAATTGCTTATTTGTTGCAAAATACTTACGAAAAAAAAAATAAAAACAAAATATGAACAAGAATTGAACTTCCGACCTCAAGATCACCAATCTTCTCCTCTACTCACTACTCCACAAGCTCTTCGAACAATTGCTTCGCCAATGCAGTATAAAAAGCGACCACATGGCTCATGAATCAAAGCTTGTTGCTTATAACTTGACTGCACCCTTCGGGAATACAAGTTCATTACCAGCGAAATTAGGCCACGCCTGAAATAATCTAAACTTTACGCAAAACTTCCGCGCAACACATGAGAAACACCTCTTAAACAAACAAACTGTTGCTAGACCATGTTTTCGTTGTTAGATGATACGTAGAGTGCAACTCAACCATATTGCAACTGGATTGAAACAAACAAGCTTCTATAGCTATAGCTGTCAAACACGTAGTTAAGTGCAACTTTCTCGCAACTGAATGAATCTTCTTGAGTTGTGGGTATAGGAACGAAAATTGAATGCAAGTTGCGGATGCTTTTAATGGAAGTAATTTGAAACATAACATTAAAACCGGCATTTTGAGAAAGTTTCAAGAGTTTGTTTGAAAAAGTTGCTGAAAACATCTTGATAAATTTGACTCAATTGCTATTTACAAGGGACATTTGCAGCAAATCTTGTCATTTCAAAAATGTTGAACGTCAAACAAGGAGTGAAATGCAAGTTCATTGGAATGGCAACGAAACTTTACGAGGCTTGATATTGATATGAAACCGATCTATAACCAGGTAAGTTACAGATGCTTTTAATGATACGCGATTGAAATCATTTTTGAAAAAGTATCTCTTTGGAAGATGTTTCGCGTGCTACTTGGGTGGTTCCCAATTTTTATTAACTATGACCCCCTTTCAAATTCAACAAGCATCTAGTGGATTTGTAATCAAAGTTTATGAAAATCTGTCAAAAATCTCAGAGTCATACCTGGCAGACACACTTTAAAATCACAAATATTGTAAAATTATTCTATGATATCCTTTGAAGGAGTCCGCTAAGGATTGCAAGTATCTGTGCAAGAGATTGACAAGAAACTTTCATAGATAATTTTTGGCCAAAATGCAACAAAAAACGTGCAAGACAAGTAAAATAAAAACCATTTCAGCACCTCTATGAATCACTCTAGTAATGACTAATAAGTTTTTTTTTCGGTCAAATTGTCTAAAAATGGCAATAGAGTAATTCAGGGCAAAAGTTCACAAAGGACAAAAGTTCGCTATGGTCTTTTTCAGCACACGAGACAAAAACACAGGCAACATTGTGTGGGTTTGACATCTTATTAGGCCAAAGGTTAAACAATTGCATCCAATGTACTACGAAGTCATGTAGGGTAAGTGTTCCCTTAGTTGTGGATGTTCCTAAAGTTGCGGGTAGTGCCGATTTCACTGATTTTTGTCCATTAGCTACAGAACCAACACTGCCAATCGACGTATTGGCTTGTTTGTACACGGAATAGTTGAAAAGAGCGTCCAAATTGCTTGAAAACTGATGAAAAATCACTAAATTTGCTAAAACTGTTCTTGCTTGTACCAATAGTTGCGGTAAAGTGTTCCTATAGTGGAGGATCCATAAGAAAACAACGGATACCACAACTATAGGAACACAAATTAAAAAAATACCGCAACTAAAGGAAACAGCGTACCAATAGTGGAGGTTATTATTTTTCACTGACATGCCGTGGATTACTGCGATGAAATCATTTTTCTCATTAAGTCAATGGTCGTTACTTCCCGTTCCAACATCAACATGTGCATTAATTGCGCTTCTTGAATTAAGGTGGTTAAATGAAGTTCTATCGCGCTAGTACCTCCACTATTGGTACATCTACCCTATAAAGTTGGGTTTTGAGTAATTTGATTGAATATTGAAAAAAGTGTTCAATTAGAGTTTTTGATAGTAAAAATTTGACATCTTCTGAGACAAGTAGGGTGAAAAAAAAAAGTCCAACGAAAAATCCCGTTAGCGATTCGTCAAAAATTTTCTTAGCAGTTGATTGAAGACATCCTTAAACGGTACTCTCAAGAATTTCATCAAAAATTTGCATAGAGCTTACCAAAACAAAAAATAAAAACATTCTGTTGGGTATTTGGAAGCCAATCCATGGGCCGTAAGAATAATTCGTGATAAATTTCACCTGGAATTCTCCGAAAACCTAGTCAGATATTTTTTTTTTGTCTCAGCCTCCGTAATACTGCTATTTACTTGATTTAGGATTGGCTGAATTCATTCAATTTTTTCAAAAATATCATAGCATTCCTAGTTGTTGAGATATTTGCTGTTCAAATTTATTATTTAACGATTTCAGCCAACTCGAATGCAAGTTTACCAGCTTGTATGGAAATTTATTTACTAAATTTACCACTGAGTTTAAACTTTATTTTCAAACTTAAAATCAAAGTTTCCCAATGCTATCGATGCTAAGAAGTTATTTTTGATGCTTTAGCAAAGTATTGTTTGTTGTAATATCAAAGGAACAAGTATTTTGTACGAAGACTGCAGGCATGTTGAACAAAATCGATTTAATCGTGCAATTTAAACCAAACTATATTCTACATGGAAGTTTAAGCCCTATCCTCAGAATGGCCATTCAAAATCAATTTCCCAATTCTCGGATTTTTCCCGGATTCCAAAAATAAGACGAAAATGGCTGACAAAATGATCCTGTGGCTGGATATTTACGAGGTGTTTGATAGAAGGTATAATACAGAATTAATCACTTTTCTTGTTCTTGGTCAAAATTTGAAGGACTTGATAATTATGAACATTTTTTAGTTATTTTGTCAAATATCGTGGGTTCAAAAACAGTTTCAATTTCAAAAGAGCTTTATACAACCGATAATTTGAAACATCTAAACGATCTTTTAAGCAATCTTTTATGAATTGTCTAATCTTAAAGTTTTGCTCAAATTAATTTAATACCAGGTTTTTGTTTTTTTTAAATGCACCATTTACATGGTCCATGACCAATTCCTGGAGAAAATTTAGATCTAGTTAAACTTTTTCTGGATCAAAGAAGAAATCCCTTTGATAGAAACGATATCTTGTCCAAAACATTCGTTTGTAGCCAGTATAGGAAGGCTATTTTGTTTTTACATAATCCAAAAAGCATTTTTTTTAGGAATCTATCAAAGATTTTTCCAAGAATTTCTAATAAAAAATCGTTGAGAATGTCTGAAAGAATTTGCTGTGAATTTACAGAAATCCATATTAAATTCTGGCAGGTGCCTCATAAAGACTTTTCCTTCAATTAAGCCCTAGTAGCTCATCAAGCTAGTGAATTAAAAAAAATAGTTCACCAAGTAAATTTTCAATAATCTCTTCTCGTTGGGACATAAGCAAAAATATTACCAGAATTTGTCATGAAGCGAAAATGATACTAGCATTTTACCAAAAACATTGCTAGAAATCTCTAATCACCCTACTATATTTTTTTCAAGCATCTCAATGATGTTCCATAAAATCTTCTTTGAATCTGCTCAATATTTTGCAGCCTAAAGTTTATATAGCATTCCACAAGAAATTGGTAAAAATTGTAAGAAAAATTCTGATAATGTCACGGTCACTTGTAAATCCCGGGTTTTCCCGCTTTTCCCGGATTTTTCGGATGGATGGACACCCTATATTCTGCCAGCTTGGTAGATCTGATCACTAAAGCATAGTTTGAATTACAATTCTGGCGAGATGTAACTCAAAACTGTAAGTGCTGGAACATTTCTAAGAATTATTTTTAATATACAGTCAACTCTCCCTAAGTCGATATTGAAGGGACCATCGAGTTAGGCAGGTTATCGAGCTACATAACACATATCTATCAAACTTTGAAATTTTGAAATTTTCGTAGGTTTAAAAAATTATTTTAATGTGAAAAATTGCAGAATTACTTTCTGCCTTCTGAACAGTCAACAAAATTTCAAGTTTTGTCACCCCGACACGAGCTAAAACCTTAATTTTACTGTAAACATTATCATAACATTCAAATTTATGGAATTTAACATTTAGATGTTATTTGAAACTTTTTATGAAAATATCTAGTTTGAGAGGTAAACTTGCATGGGAAATTCGAACAGATCGCATCGAGTTAGGGAACATCGAGTTAGAGAGGTATCGACTAACAGAGGGATCAAAGTATGCTAAATTGAATTGCCGTTCGTTGGTCATATAAACTAGGTCATTAATTCATCACATTATTTATCGATCAATGAAAAATCCTTAAGGGTCTGCGAACCTCCGGTTGGGAAGTCCTGCTTGAGAGGGTGAGAGTTTTCAACAGAGTGTAAAATATCTAACCAAAAATAGGTTCTGTGTTATTGAGTCACCAAGTGGCTCGGTAGCTTATTTGATAAACCACTCGTCTAGTCCTGTCCTGGGTTGGAATCCCAGCCGAGCTCGTTGATTTTTTTTTCCACCCATAATTTATCCGTCTTTTACCACGCATAATAAATCAATTAATTTAAAAACCATGCGGATTGGATTACCGAACTGCTCAATATAGGTGTCATTACAAAAATAGATTCTGTAACGTAAACTGCACGGGTAAAAATGTGTTCCTAAACCACGAAAATTTTTCATGAAATAATGAATACCAATATTCATGGCACTCGTTCCCAAGCAAAATCGGATCATGAATATGGATATTCATGATTTATTAATGATTCCAGGAACAGATTTTTTTTCCGAAAAATACACATTAAAACGGTATGTTCTGCAAACTCATTAATGCTTCTTAAATACACTACCCTCCATAAGTATGGAATCGCATCATCTAGTATTGCAACACCTCAATTGAATATTGCAGCACCCCGAAAAGTTTAGCATCAACCGTAAACTATAACACTAATAACGCAATATCTTGGAAACCTTACTTTCTAGAATTCTGCGGTCTTCAGCAAAGTTTTTCAGAAGCCTTACGGCGTTCATCAGCTGAAATTTTTAATGCGCCATTTTGCCGCTATGTGGCGCTAGTGTGCATGTAATTTGGTCATATTCTAGCAGGCTCTAGCTCATGAACCTGACCACTTAGCATGTTCGTGTCTTCAGCAAAGTTGGTCAGAAGCATAAAAGCAATGAAAGGCAGCACTGATTGGTTAGCATTTTTTTCGACAGTGGCTCTGCTTCTAGCGAAATGATGGATCCACAATTTGAACTTCAAATTAAAACTTTGTACTATTTCTTAAGGCATTACATATAGCCTATTTTGTCAAAAATTGTGAAATTTTGAATTTTTTGAACACATAGTAAACAAACTATTATATTATATTCCACAATGTTTTGAATTTTGTCTAAGTAAACAGGTTCATTGGAACATGGCTTCTTCTACATATTCGTACCTTAAAAATGATTCAATTTGAAAATTTCGCTCTTTTTCGATTCTGAACAACTTTGGTAAACATACGAACATTATAGGTGGTCAAGATCTTGTGCTAGAGGCCCGCGAAATATAACCAAATCTACCTGCACACCTGAGATAGAGGAGACAGATGGCTTAGATTGCGAGCTCCCAAAAGACAAGGGGACCTGCCAAAACTGCCACTGGAACACCACACATTTGAAGAGCAAAGCGTAAAATGCTGTCAAAATTTAAGTAAACTTAATTAAACTTTCTAGGTGTTTTTCGATGACTTCACATTTCAAAAAGTTGAATATTCAAATATAGTCGTGTGTTGGCAAACTGCTATTGATTTTTTTTATTCATTCCTTTTTCATAGTGAACAACAAGAAGTGAATGATTTTGACCAAACTAAAAACATTTGACCGTTGTCCACAACCCAAGAACTAAAGAAAGACTTTTAAGAAGGCAGAAAACATGCCAAACTGTCAGTGAGCTGTCTCCTTTCTCAGCTGTACACTAGCGTCACATAGCGGCAAAATTGCTATCCTATCAGTGCTGCTTCACATTGCTCGTAAGCTTCCGAACAACTCTGCTGAAGACACGAATATTCTAAGTGGTCACCCAGACAACCAGAAATCGCATGAAAGTTCACGTTACAACTCGTTTTTTCATACTAACTACATCAAACCCGCAAAACACCGTGGATTAACTCGTCAGATTGATGAGTTTCCTCGCATAAAACACTTCTTTTCTGAGTTCATTTCTACATATTGTTTCGTCTCGTACACTCGCACAAAGTAAGTCGGATCGATCCGTAGCAGCTGTCAAATCAACATTGTTATCATAAGTTAAGTCGCATAAGATCACAGGTTAGTTCGGTAGAATATTTATACACTCGCATTGTATGTTATTATTCGTCACATAATATATGCACGCATATCGCCTCCACTTTTGTACGTAGAAGGCTTTTCGCGACATCTTATAAGTGAAATTTTGCACATATAAAGCCTCCAGGTAATTTCGTTATACGTACATTTTGGTTGTCTGGGCAGGTTCATGAGCAAGAGCCGTCTAAAATATGACCAATTTACATGCACACTAAGCGGCCACGTAGCGGCAAAATGGCGCATTAAAAATTTCAGCTGATGAAAGCCGTAAGGCTTCTGAACAACTTTGCTGAAGACCGGAGCATTTCTAGAAAGTAAGGTTTCCAAGATATTGCGTTATTAGTGTTATAGTTTACGGTTGATGCTAAACTTTTCGGGGTGCTTGCCAATATTCAACTGGGGTGTTTGCAATACTTAATGATGCGATTCCATACTTATGGCGGGTAGTGTACGTATATTTGCTGAATATATCAGCTTTTGTACAATTAAGAATTGTGGGAGCACTCACTTAAAAAAATATAGATACACAATTTTCACCATTGGACAACTTTTTCATAAGTACTATTCTACACCTTCTTTTTCAATATTTTGATGCTCTATTATGCCCATTACAAGACCGCGGTGAGTAAATAGACGTATCTCATCCGGCATTTTGAGTTCCTGTGCTTGGTTTTCGTGTAGCATTTTGAAAAAAAAAAATCCAATAATTCATATACAAAACATCTTATGTTGAAACAAATAATTTTGTTTAGACAGAGAACTTAACTGAAAGATACTAGCCCCCTGATTTTTTTAGAACAACATTTCGTTTGTTCGGGTTTATCTTGTGTTTTAACTTAAAAATTAATTTGGTACAAAGAAGAAGAAGAACCGATGTGCCAAAACGCCATTAAGACTCCTCACAAGTTTTGATCTGTTTTTACTGAAATGGTCCCATTGTGCGTCGTCGCTTGGTTTCTCCACGGTGGAGAAAGGTTTTGTCGGTAAGCCACCCGGGCCCAAAAACTCGACAGAAAGTGGAAGAGATTCTTGATTTTTGCGCTTGTCTTGTGTTTACGCGTATATGGGGGAAATATGAGCACTGAAGGTGGGGAATTTTATGCCGATCAGGTCAAAAGAGACACTTCAGTTTGTGAGAATATTGCTACTCTTAGTCCAACGGTTGAATCGGTGGACGACGACAATAAACAGCTTCATATACGATTGACACCGATTCGTTTGTTTTGACAGTCATATATGATTTCAAATGGATATAGTTCTTCTTCTTCTTCTTCTTCTTCTTGGCATTAACGTCCTCACGGGGACAGAGCTTGCTTCATAGCTTAGTGTTCTTATGAGCACTTCCATAGTTATTAGCTGAGAGCTTTCTTTGCCTTAGTTACCATTTTCGTATATCGTGTGGCAGGTACGATTATACTCTATGCCCAGGGAAATCAAGGAATTTCCGCTACGAAAACATCCTGGACCGACCGGGAATCGAATCCTGACACCTTCAGCATGGCGTTGCTTTGTAGCCGCGGACTCTAACCACTCGGCTAAGGAAGGCCCTTGGATATGATGGAATGTGGATGTGGAGTTTATGACGATGTCAAAGGTTTCCCATACGCTACCCAGTTCAGAAATTCCAAAAGGGTAACGAGATGGTTTGCGGGAATTTCGAGGAGTTCTCTGGATGTTTCCTGAGATCCTACGAGAAGAGTTCCTCGTAGGTTTCCAAAGGTTCTCAGACATCATAGAGTATTCCAAGGGATTTTAATAGTTTTAAAAAAAACGTTCGCTCAGGCTTTCAATCGGTTCAAAGATATTCCCAGTGTAGCACGGACCTGGTGTAGTAGTTAGAACACACGTCTTCTCACGCCGAAAATCGGTGATTGATTTCCATCCCCGAGGTAGTAACTAATGTCAAAAAAATGCAGTGACGACTTCCTGCGAAACAAACCCAGGGCTATAAATCTTGCAAAATCTTTTGAAACCGGTGATTGCGAATACCATGAAAATTTAGTTTTTCCGATAAAATTGATATGCGGCCAAATCCAATATGGCCGCCAAATATATTTATTTTTGCAAAATGAAGCTCCTAAGTTTTCACTTTTCAAAACCATGTTATTGTGTAGGAGTTGTTGAAGAAAATTCTGAGTTATGGTAATTTGAGTGAGCCAAGAACTGTAAGAAATCGAGGGGTCCTCAAAAACACTTTTAATTACAGAGGTGGTTCATCAATTTAACCAACCAAATGCAGTTTCATTACTAAGTCAACAGAAGCCTTCGGATGAGCATAAATTTGAACATTTTTGAAAGTGGGCCGGTCTCAGAATTGCTCAAACACAAAAAAGAGTTCCCAGTTGGTTTTCGAGTGAAACCTAGGAATACATGTCGGTTATCGCAGATACCAAAAAATCAATTAAAGCTCATTTACGTTAGTTCAACTATTCTAGAATTCTCAAGGTTCTCCAGGGATTCAAAAATGTTACTAGGGATTTTCATGGAATTTTATAAGGTTCCAAAAAAGTCCAAACGGTTTTTATGAGACCCTTAAGGTTTACAGAAATTTCCAGAGAGCATTCTTAGGTTTCCGGAGGTGGGGTCTCAGCAAATACAAAACCTCTTGAAAAGTTTTGGCATCTGAGGAAATCCCTTGGAGGGCCTTTAAACATATATTAGAAACAGTTGAAACCTTTAAAAATACATTAGAATCAATTGCATTAGACACTTGAGCGCACCGTTTGGCTTAACCATTGTCAAAAAGTATTCTCGTATAGCTTGATGTTTGAAACAATAACAGATTTTGTGGAATGGAAATCAATTTAGTTGTTGTTTTTAAGAAATAGGCTATCTCAATGACACTCACAGAGAAGCACCGATTTTGTCGGATTCCAACCGCTTCGAGACATTTTCGAAGATATCATTGAAACTTCTTAGGCGATTTTTAGACTTATTTTGCTTGGCGTCATCTATGACAAATTTTCTGGTAATTTATTTTATTGATATGGAATCTTTGGTGGGTTCCCGACATTTTAGACTGGTTGCTGATTCCCGTGATTATTTGGAAGTGACTTATGAGGTAGATGAAGAATTTCTGAAACGAAATCTGATAGATTCCTTATTTATTTAAGTATTCCTGAGAAAAAAAAAAACCTACTCCCATCACCCTTGTCAAACGCCTTAGTACTGGACTTCTGACAGAATACTTTTTGATAAATTCCTTGGCAGACCACGGTTCGAAAATTTTGAAAATGCACAGAATTTTTTCAGCCTCACTCAAGATTTCAGTTGATATGTCATTAACAAACATTTACGTGACATGTAAATCGATTTTTTAATATGAAAGCTTGTGACCTCTGGAAACTTCAGAAGCTCCCTTTTTGACCTTCTGAAAATCCTTTAGGAATACTTTGGACACTCTTGGAAATTCTCCAAATATTCTTGAACAATCGTTTGTGAATTTCTTGGCAACTCCTGGAAACGCCTGGGGTGTTCTTCCTTAGAGAATCTCTGAATATATTAAAAAAAAATACGTACTGAAACGTACGTCTGTCGTTATTTACATACACGTCATCCGCATTTTTTTTAATAAAATTAGCAGCAGATCATGAATCATTGTCAGTCTGATCAGAAGAAGAAATAATAAGGTAACAGCTTGTATTTTTTGTCTACCGTTTTAGGACTGCTCTTTTGCAAATCGCACGTGCCAAAGGAGCGGACCAATGTCTGAAACCAAGAAAGAAAGTCCTAATTTGAGTTGATGGTTTTATGATTTGTATAATCATCATTAGCATTCTAGACTTTCAACAAACAAGTTTGGTCGTAAAAGGCACGGGAAAGTTTCGTGACAATTGTACAGCCGGAGTCGGAGAGATGCTCCGCTTTAATTGATAGACAGCGACATAAAACAATTTCAGCTGTTGTTTATGTTTTGACTCGTTGAGCATTTTGATATCAATATTGACACAAATGATGGATTTAGATTGAAATATAAACTTACCTAATGTTTGACGATCATCTGAAACAGTTAAAAATTCATGTCAGTTTTTCAATTGGATCATTTGAGATATATTGCAAATTATAACATTTATTTAAGTAGTACTACTAGGAAAAATCATATTATATATAAGAAAAAAGATAAAAATTGAGTGCATATTAAGGATAATAATTTTTGACCTTAAAGAATTATGTCACAGTGTTCGGATTTTCATACAAAATAAGCTAAAATCGTATGAATAGAACGAAAACTAGTGTTGGTTCGTAAATAAGTGGTCCTACCCTAATATAAAACACGTACAAAAATTGATATGAATTTGAAATGAGATCCAATTGAGGATAAATATTATTGCGAAAAAACAAAAGATCAAAAATGATTTTTTTGGTAGTTTTTTTTTTTGTTCTTTGTCCTTTTTTCCTTTCGACCTTTTGTCTTTCAACCTTCTGTCATAGATTCATTTAGTAAGACCAAGCTGAGGTTCGTGGCTTCGAATACAACCCGTCAAGGATCTTTTCGGGTTGGAAATTAACTTGACTTCCCAGGGCATAGAGTATCTTCGTGCTTGCCATACAATCTACAAATGACGAATTCCATGTCAAATCAGTCAGTCACAGAACTCGACCATCTTCGATTTGCAGTTTATTTGGCACATGTTTTTGGTATGATACAACAAGTGTTTTCCATGGAAAAAATCGTTCATTTTGACTCGAGAATAATTTTTGAACATGCCTCATCAATTTTTGCATGCAACTTATTTGAAAAATTCTAACTCCGAAATTGTTGATTTAAAAAAAAAAAGTTCTATGAAGAATTTGTAGTGAACCGTTTGGCCTACAAGAAGAAAATACACGCTGAAAAAATATTTTATGTTTTTTCATGAAAAATTAAAAAATAAAACTTGTATTTTATATTACACAAAAACCCCATTTTTAATATTTTTTAAATTTTAACCCATAGAATCTTGATTGTAAACATATGTTTGGGACAAAGTTTCATGATGGAGAAATTTTTAATAAAAAAGTTTTTCTAAGAACAACTTTTGGCCGATTTTCAAAATTTTGATTTTTGGTCGAAATAAATACGTTCTGATGATACAATAAGAATCTTGAAATGATCCTAAACCATAATTAATATATGAAATAATAATATATTCTCTAGAAGTAGCCATTAATAATAATAATAATTTCTCTAGAAGTAGCCATTTTTGAATTATATCGAGTTTAATGTAAAAAATATTATTTAAATAATAAAAACGGGCAATTTTCATTAATTATTCGCATAAATGGCCTATTTTAATATTTAAATAATATTTTTGTAGATGAAAAAACGAATTTAGTACTATGCCATTTAATTCCACTAGAGTTCTAACTCTATTGGAATTGAATGGTGTAGTACTAAATTCGTTTTTTTTCATCTACTTATAGGTATTCCACTAAACAGCTCGAAGATTTATTATCAATATTTTTGCATTAAACTCGATATAAATCAAACATGGCTACTTCTAGAGAAATTATCCATATATTCATTATGGTTCAGAATAAATTCAAAATTCTTATTGTATCAACAGAACGTATTTATTTCGACAAAAAATCAAAATTTTGAAAATCGGCCAAAAGTTGTTCTTAGAAAAACTATTTTATTGAAAATTTCTCCATTATGAAACTTTGTCCCAAACATATGTTTACTATCAAGATTCTATGGAAAAACATTCAAAAAATATAAAAAATGGGGTATTTGTGTAATTTAAAATTTAGGTTTTATTTTTTATTTTTTCATGAAAATAAATTAAATATATTTTCAGTGTATATTTTTTTTTCCTATAGTCCAAATGGTTCACTACAACTTCTTCATTGAACATTTTTATCTAAAATCAACAATTTCGAAATTATAATTTTTCAAATAAGTTGCATGCAAAAAAAATATAGACCATTTTCAAAAGTTATTCTTGAATCAAATTAATCTATTTTTCTACGCAAAATACTTATTCTACCAAACCAAAAACATGTGCAAAATTTAATGCAAATCGAAGACTATCGAGCACGACTTTTATTTTTTTCGACTCATTCTGGATGGAATTCGTCAAATGCGAAAATCGTCAGTTGGCAAAGAAAGCACGCACAACGCTTAGTACTACTGTGTATTTTACTGATTTCTACAGAAACTTTATCAGAATTTCATTCAGGCATTTGCTCAAAGTTTCCTTCAGGTAAGATTCCAATATTTTTTTAAAAGTTAGTCCAGTATTTTTTTCATAGATTTTCGAAGAAAACTCTTCAAAATATTCATTGACGAGCTGTTCTAAAATTCAAATATGAGTTATCCATGGAAATTACGACAGGAATATATGTGGCAGTGATTTCTTCAAAGGAATCTTTCAAAAATTCATATAAAAATTATCTATGAATTTGTCATGGGAGTTTTCAGTCCTCCATGGACGCATCCTAGCATTTCCTCTAAGGATTACGTTGATGTTTTATCGAGAATTCTCCAAGGATGCCAAGGAATAACCTAAAAAAATGCTTTAGAATTTCTTTATCATTGAAACAGGAAATGTCTCCCATAATATCTTCAGGAATTTATAAACAAAATTCTACCAGAAATTTAGAAAAGATGTCTTCATAGCATTTATGAAGAAATAAATACCGTTGACGAATTTATTAAGGAATTTATGTAACAGTTTAGAAGACGGATGATTTGTCTTTCGAAGGAAGCACCACACTAGACAACGTACTAGCATGCAACACCCAGTGGCATAATCATCGAAATACGCTGCTGACGAAAAGTTCTCCGAACTGAAGCGGGAATCAAACCCACACTTCTTGACTCGATGTGGCAAAATTCTTGGTAACACTAGCCGCACGGCCACGAAACCCTCATACAGTTCCTAATAGATTTCGTGGAATGATCCTTGTAAGAGCAATTCCTGTAGGAATCCTTATCATAATTATTGAAAGAATTACTATAAAATCACAGTCAGAATCCTCGAAGAACTTCCTGGAATTATACTAAGTCAATATTATCAAATCGTAGAATAAATTTTCGTGGATATTCCAGAGTGAAATTCAGTAGGAATATTTGCCAAATATCGTAAACTAATAACTACCGAAATCAGTGGAAAAGATTTCTGAATGAAATCCTATGATAAGCACTAGAAGATATTTTGAAGCTTTACTAGATATTTTGATATTTTGAAGCTTTACCGCAAGGAACCTCAAGAAAGTATGGGATAGTCTCGTAGGTATATTTGGAGTTTCAACAATTCAGCATAGGACTTTAGAAAACATTTTGCTAAAAAAAACTTTAGAGACCTTGTATAAAAAAATAGAGAATTAGCTAATTACATTCAAATAGTGATCAATCTTTCGAACTCTACCAGTTCTAATTATATTGATTATTTAAAAATCATGCCATAAATCCGATAAGTAGCACGTTTAGTTTTATTTGTGAAAGTCTTGTAAAAAACAAGGCAATGTTAGAAATTGCCTGATGTGTTCAATAAGATATGAAACGTACATGTCAATCAAGGAAAACCATCTTTTCCTAACAAGTCGTCACAACCTAGAGATCTGTGGATTACCGTTTGGAAACCACTGATGTAAGGTCATACTTAATCTTACGAACTGAGTTTTTAAAACATGCAAATCCTACGTGATCTGCGAGTTTAAAAATATGTTTTTATAAGCTTACCAATAGAAGATAGAGAACACCATCCATGTATTGAAAATGTTTCAAACAAAATATGTTTTTGAACTGTATATTATAGGGGTGAATAATGATCAATGATATCCAGGTACCAAATTTCACAGATCCCTTTAATAATATCGCATATTTGTAGCTCCTTCTCTTTTCAAACCACAATCATTGGAAAAAAAACGTTCCCAGTATTCCGAAAGAATCGCTATTCCCGCCCATCTGGATGTAGCAAAAAAAAAAAACTGCGAGAAGCACGCTCAAAAACTCTTCAAAACTCGACCGAAAAATGCACTTTCGTGGCTTATCGAGAAGTGTCGTAAAACAAATCGCACCCGAGGGACAAATGCGAACGATTTTTGATCTAGCAAACAAACGGAGGTAGGTGGAGAAAAAATATCGTGAAACTGTATCCTACTCGTCGTATTTGACCAGTTCGGGGTTTTCGCATTGTTCCAAGTTTTGTGGTGGAACAATGGAAAACTCGGTCTTTTGTTGGATTTTTTTTTTGCTCTTCCATGACACATTGAGGAAGTGGCGAGAGTAGTTTTTAAGGTTGAACGAATTTTAAATGATACCCATCTCGCAAGGTAGGTGAGGTGGAAAATGTCTATTGCTAGTTTTGGGAAAGTTATGAATGTAGAAGTGGCTTTTTCAAAGAGGTGAGATGTGGACTATTTTCGATGGTTGGTACTTTTCTTGTGAACTTTAACATCATAAAATTGAAAAGCGAGACGACCTTGCAGTTTTATTTTCCAAGCCAACATCAGTCTATCAAATGTCAGTTCATCCGAATGCCCATCGTCTGCAGAACTGGTAGTGAAAACTGAATTAAACGATTTTTAATCTATTCAATCTTTTAGAAAGAGGAAATATGCCTTTGAAAAATTCATCGTATGTGATTTTTACGTCACATAAGAAAGCGTTGCGTAATGAATCATTACAGCACTGGTTTTAGTTGCGTAATGACTATTCTCGCACTGCAAATCATGTTCTCTCACATTTTTATTGAAAACAAAAAACCAAAATTGGAGTCATATCCCACAAATTTAAAATTAGAAGAAAAAAAATTACATAAGACTAAAACTTTAAAGCACATTCGTTGTGGTAAGAAAATAAAGCTGGCAGTGAATGTGTTGAATCACCTACCTTCAAAAAAGTGACCCGCTACCAACCCTGGGACGTCTGGGACATTACGCCTGCCACATAATGAAGTGTCTTTTATTACGACAGAGGCTAATCGAATGGAAGCGCTCAACCATCTGGCAGCCAAAGGCAACAGGAAGATCCTCGCCAAACAACTATGCTTAGAAGTTGACAGCGTAATTTACGATCCTCGTAAGTTTGCTTCCGTGCAGCTTGTCGCACTTCTCACAGAGACATATCTTTGAATAGATTAATTCGCTTCCAAAACTCCCATAAAACTTCCTGTTCTAAGCAAAATAGTTCAGAGCCACACTTTCCTCGAATCCAGGAGAACCTAGAATTCGGTCTTGAGGACCAGTCGAAATTTCGATTTAAATTCATTCTTTTTTTTCCGTATGAATTTCGTTCCGAATTAATTAAATTTAGACTGCATTCGTCAAAAAGAACATCACTCTGACGAGAAATGAATCACCTCTAGGAATACCGAACGACAATTCTCAGGTTTCCCTCGAAATTTTAAACTGCTGTCGCAACGTGAAGTGATTCATTTCATTTTCTCGTGGTTTTCCGTTATTCGTCAACTTTTTTTGGCAGCGAATATCGTTTCTAACGACGAAAAGGTAGGGCAAAAACTCCGCCCCTCGTGGGACGTTTCTCGATCATAGTGCGCACCGCCCTTAGGACTATGGCATTAGGGTGGTTCAAAATATCGTTTGTGATCCACACTTATCACTCATTTGGATGAAAACTTCAACCTTCAAAGTTTATATGGGAATTACTATGGGAAAACCAAGTACCGTGGGATTCTGTTCTTGACAACAAAATCAAAATTTTCAGTTGCCAAAAAACCGAGCCAAATTGGAACCCAATTTTTTTTTTGTTTTATTTCCAAAAAATCGCAAAGATTTATTACAGAGTTTCTGGAAGAAATCACTGACAGAAGTCTTAGAAAATGTATTGATAAATATCTTAAAGAGCTTACGAGGAAAACTGTTAGAAAATATATGAAAAAAATAAAGAAATTTCTAAAGTTATAATTGTTGCGTATTTCATGTAGGAATTACTAAAAGAATTCCAGATTAAAAAAATTAAGAGTTCGTAAAGGAATCCCTACATGAATTTCTTAGAGATTTTACAAACAAATATTTGAATGAACAAGCATATAATTTCTGTGAGATATGCCGAAATTTTTATGAAATAATTCTTTTAAGAAAAATTCCTACAAGTATCAAGGAAAGAGAGCACAAACGATATTTTGAACCACCCTACTGTGTGCGATGGTCGTGTTCCTAAGCTACATCCGCTGACCAATGGCAGGTGGGCACGGCTAGATGCACTTGGATGAAATTTAATTTGCAGCGAGAATACATATCAATATCGTTCTCCTCTCGACCACCAAACAATCGAGGGATAAAGACAAGCACAGTGTCCCATCAGTATCATATCGTCGTCATCACCATCACCATCATCATCATCATCATGACCGTGGGATCAACGCTGCCACTGGCCGATATGGCCCCAGTCGTCGTCGTCGTAGAATGAAAAATGAAGAGTCGTAAACGGTTTCGTTATTGCGCTTTCAAAATTGTGAAAGTTAATCTTGCTGGGATGATAAATGAATGTCATTTTGTTCTCAGCAGAATAATGCAGTGGTTGATGCAACAGATGTTCTGTCCACTTCTGAGCAAATGTTGGTCTGGTCGTTGGTTCGAATCCAGCTTGTCATTTTTTTTTTTCTGGTTGGAATTTTCCTCCACTTTTCTGGGCAAAGAGTATCTTCCTTCTTGCCATATGATAAACGGAATGCAAAAATGGACGGTTGGCATGAAAAGCTCTTAGTTAATAACTGTGGAAGTGCTCATAAGAACACTAAGCTGAGAAGCAGGCTCTGTCCCAGTTGAGACAGAACGCCAAAAAGAAGTAGACACATTGGGAGCGTGAAAATGTCGTTTCAAACCACTGTGCATTGTTATCATTCGATAAAACCCATCAAGTTGGCAAAGAAATTGCTCTATCTATTTAATTCACTTCAACCGAAGATAAAAATACTATAAACCCTTACAAATAACCCCACGTGCTCCCTTAGACAATCGAGGTCCTTTCAAGAATCCATTAGGATGCTCATTATCACGTTATCGACATCGATACATCGTCATCACGCCAACCAGTATCCTTCCCCCCAATGTGAATGTGGGATGGCACGGAACACTACAGGCAATCCATTCATGCGCCGGCGTCAAGATCTGTTGTAAGTGCCAAACTTGTTCGCTGGTAATGATGATTGTATCTCCCGGAGTTGTAAAAAGCCCTCAGACGAGCTGGGATATAAGGACGGCCGGTTTCGCGAAGATACTGTAACATACAAGTCCTCGGAAGTTCACTCAGCTGGAAGCAACATAATGGGAACGGCATTAACGCTAATATCGCTCAATGTTTAGATACTGTCGGAGGCTCGTGTCCCGGTTGTTTGTTTGAAACAGCTTATTGTTGGCAGTCGAGTGATACGCCGTATCACATTACGAGATGATGACTGGATCGGAGGAGGGTAGTAAAGATGGTGTTTTCGAACGAAATGTACATATGAACTCTAAGAATAGCGTTTTATGCAAGGAAACTTATCGATCAAACGATTTCATACACTATGTAGTGTGGGTGTGATGAAATTTTTATAAATAAAATACTTTGTTCGTAAACTATTATGTGATTTCTGGTTGCCTGGGTAATCTATGCTTGAGATAAACGACTATTGCTCTCATTGAACAGTTTTGGATAGGAGTTGACTTCTTGAGAAAATTGAGAGAATCTTTCACTTATCGCTCTCTGTAACAATCATGATCCACCACACATCATGAGAGTCTGTTCGTCTACTGCTACAGCTCTGAATATATGGGGGATAACAGTGCAGGTTTATACCTATCTAAACAAGCTCCAACTCTGGGGGACACTATTGCCATAGGATGTTTGGGGATTGTTTATCATGCCAGTAGCGTAAAACATCTACCGCCAGTAGCGCAACCAAGATTTGGTTCTGGGAGGGTTTTTAAAAATTGGAT
The DNA here is from genome assembly GCF_002204515.2 of Aedes aegypti. Lineage (NCBI taxonomy): Eukaryota > Metazoa > Arthropoda > Insecta > Diptera > Culicidae > Aedes > Aedes aegypti. Next base: position 23,886 of record NW_018735397.1, read on the forward strand.
GGAAATTTTTGAAAAAATATTTTTGACAAACAAAAATTAAGTATTGTTCGTTAAACAGGTTTTAAAAATTTTCAAGCTTTTCTAAGTAGAGCTATTTCTAATAGAAATCATTGCATAACAGTCCCATGTTACAGAATTGACAATCCAGAAAATCCAATTATGTGTTGACATAAATTTTCCAAATGATCATTAAGCTTTGTTTTTGAATAGCTTTCTATTAGTGCGACTGTGGCTCATGCGCTCATTTTTCTACTGGGCCAATCCGAGTTTAGTTTTTCCAACAACTTTTGTTGTTGTTTGGAGGCTTGAATCTAAGTCTAGTGAATTGATTTATTTGAAATTTGCGCTACAATTGAGAATTAACCTGAACTTCACTCAAAAAAATCTTGACATTTCAAGCACTAACTCTCTAACTATGGCAAACTTTTTATTTCGAAAAAATGGCATTTATAATTTGATTTTTGTTTAATTTGAAAACAATCATTTTCAACGAAAAAAACACTTATATAAAAACTTGTTTGTCTCACCAACTTTATCAATTTTTGCAGAAAGTGTTTGGCTGTCAAAATGTCCTCTTGAAAAGCAATTAATCAAATCTAGCAATTTTTGTCAAAAACAGGAAATTTACTATTAGTTAAATTTTTAATACTAACATATGTGCATTTCTTGCTGAGTAAATTTAAAGTTCTTTCTTTGCAAAAATGTAAATTTCAGGTTAATCGGGTGCACCAGAAGCCGTAGATTATTCTGCCAAGTACTGTATTATAGAAGCAATTAGCAGGTGATTTAAACAACATGGGTCTAAAATAATAAAAATACACAGCAAAGAATAGTATACTGTTCAAACCATACGAACCAAATTTGATTCTGTTCCATAGTTGTGGAATATGTGTTGAATTTCAAAAATATGTCTGGTAATAATTTTCAAAAACTATGTTTGCCTTTTATTTCCCCCCCCTTGGTTGCGCCACTGTCTACCGCCAATAGTACATAAGCAAACAAAAATGGGTTTTATCATCGCTCTCTCTTTGGTTCTCTCCAGATCCGATGTTATTATTTGCTTGCTTTGATTGTGCATCGAAATCAACTGAGAATGAATTCGGCAACGCCTGTTTGATAAAAAAAACAGTTTTTCGTGCAATTTAACCAGATTTTTTTGAAGGATTTCTGGAAGAAATTATTCTATAGATATTAAGAAGGAAATTTAAGAATACTTTAAATAAAGCTGCCAACTCATCTGACACGTCGAGGAAGTATTCAACCGTCAACCCACTTTACCTCTTTAAACAGATATCTTTCGAGAATACGACCAGGTGCTAATTAAAAATGGTTGGGTGACAAAAAGTCGAATTGCAAAACGTCGAAAGGACAAAATTGCGAAAAGAGTGAATTGTAGAAAAGCGAAAGTTTCTCCGATGAATGAGTCTCTTCCGAAAGAATAAATGATCCAATATGAGCCAAACGTTATCCAAAGGAAAAAATTAAATGGAATTCCAGTTCAGGATTCACAGAAAATCCTGTTGAAGATTCAGAGGAAATCTTGATCAAGATTCAGAGGAAACCTTGTTCAAAATTCAGAGTGAATCCTATTCAGAATTCTAAAAGAATCCTGATCAGGATTCAGAGAGATCCTACATAGAATTCAAAAAGAATCCTATTCAGGATTCAGAATAAATCCTATTCAGGATTCAGAATAAATCCTATTCAGGATTCAGAATAAATCCTATTCAGGATTCAGAAAAAATCGTATTTTGGATTCAGAAAGAATCTTGCTTGGGTTTCAGGATAAAAAAATCCGGCTCAGGATTCAGAGGATTCCACTAGAATCCTGAGCAGGATTCTTTCAGAATCCTGAGCAGCATTCTCTCTGAATCCTGAGCAGGATCCTGTCTGAATTCCTGCTCAGGATTCAGAGCTAATCCTGCCCAGGATTCTGAGCGAATCCTGCTCAGGATTTTGAGAGCATGCTGCTCAGAATTCAGAGAGCATCCTGCTTAAGATTCTGAGAAAAAAACTGCTCAGGATTCTGAGATAATCCTGCTCAGGATTCTAAGAGACTCCTGCTCAGGATTCTAAGAGAATCCTGCTCAGGATTCTGGGAGAACCCTGTTCAGGATTCTGGAAAAATCCTTTTCAGGAATCATGATCAAATTCTGGGAGAAATCCGGTTCAGGATTCTTTGGAAATCCTGTTCAGGATTCTGGGAAACCCTGTTCAGGAATCAGGGAGAATCATGTTCAACATACTGGAGAATCCTGGGAGGATACTCGAAGAATCCTATTCAGAATTCTGAGAGACAAAATCCAGCATTCTGGGAGAATCCAGTTCTGGAATTCTGGAAAAATACTGTTTCAGAATATTGGAGAATCCTGATCAGGGTTCCGGGAGATTCTTATTCAAGATTTTGAGAGATTCCTGTTCAAGATTCTGGGAGAATCCTGCTCAGGATTCTGGGAGAATCCTGCTCAGGATTCTGGGAGAATCTTGCCAGGATTCTGGGAGAATCTTGCTCAGGATTCTGGAAAAAATCCTGTTCAGAATCTGGGAAATCCTGTACAGGATTATGGGAGAATCTCTGAGAGCAGTTTGTTTCAGGATTCTGAGAGAATTTGTTCAGCATCCTGAAAAAGATGCTGTTCAGAATATTGGAGAATCCTGTTCAGGATTCTGGGAAGAATCCTGTTCAGGATTCTTGGAGAACCCCGTTCAGGATTCTGGGGTAAATGCTGCTCAGGATTCTGGGAGAATCCTGTTCAAGATGCTGGGAGAATCCTGTCAAGGATTCTGGGAAAATCCTGTCAAAGATTCTGGGGAGAATCCTGTTCAGGACTCTGAGAGAATCCTGTTCAGGATTCTGAAAGAATCTTGCTCAGGATTCTAGGAAAATCTGATCAGAATTCTTGGAAAACCTGTTAAGGAATCTGAGAGAATTCTATTCAGGATACTGGGAGAATCCTGTACAAGATTCTGGGTACGGGAAACATTTTCCACAGGCAGGGCTCATCAATATATGACTAAAAAAATTGAGAAAAATTCAGGGTTTTGTTTCCCCTGACACTACTTACTTTGAAAAATCATAACTCAAGAACGAAGCATCGTAGAAACAAAGTTTTTATGAAAATGAAAGCAAATTTCTAAGAATAGAAAAAAATATAAACTGGAAAAAGTTTCCACAAAATTTTCCACCGTTGAGAAAATTCGTAAAGAAAAAGCCGGGAAAACTATGTTCAATTCGTGTAAGATTTTCAAAGAAATATTTTGAGAACAAATTTATAAATTTCAATCACTGAAATTTTTAAGATGTACTCCTTTTTAGTTCCTGCGTTTCGTCAAAGTTTGCGGGAAAATGCCCAGATTTCTCGTACAAGTCGTTTCGTTCAAAAATCATAACTGAAGATAAAAGCGTCACAGATACATTTTTTCGGAATCAAAATTTCTCAAACTTTGAGATTTTTTAAAATGGAATAAGTTTCTCAGGACATTTTTCACCGTTAAGGAAAATAAATAATGATAACCCGATTAGCTATGCCAGCTTACAAACAAAGTATATTTGAAAGAACGATCAATAAGATCCAATCCTAAACATTTTTTAAATACGCTCATTTTTCGTTCCTTAAACATGATCAAATATTGCCAAGATGACTGTTTACAAATTTATAAATTATAAGTTTATAGAGCTTATTTCAAATTTATGAGTTTATAAACAAAACTAATTAAGAACGAAACAGCATAGAAAAAAGATTTCTTCAATCATAATGTAGGCATTTTTCCAGCTACCTGTTAGTAACTACAAAATTGACAGTTAAATCAATGGGTGGAGAAATGGCAATTAGGTATGACCAATTCTGGTTTAAAGCGTTGAAATGGCTTGAGAACATAGGTTACGAAAAAAACTAACAAAGAGCAGTGAGAAAGTGCAAGTGTTGTCAGCTGTAATTACTCGTTATTACCGAAGCTGTTGAAATGGACAAAGTTCAATATTACGAATACTATCGCTATGCTGTAACCCCTTTGGACTGGACGGTCACAAATCAGTAAGGACAAATTTACGCTCGATTAGCCATGTCTCATGACCAAGTGTCATTCGA